>NC_062530.1:18962339-19229839 GCF_022655615.1 Tachysurus fulvidraco | reverse complement strand
TCATTTATTATTCTATGTAAATAAATGCAGTGTGATTATTCCTTCTCTCTCTCTCTCTCTCTCTCTCTCTCTCTCTCTCTCTCTCTCTCTCTCTCTCTCTCTCTCTCTCTCTCTCTCTCTCTCTCTCTCTCTCTCTCTCTCTCTCAAAAAACACCTTTTGCCATTTTTCCAGGCGATAATTCGTTGTCTCCCATCACCAGGTGATAGTCAATCAATACCCAATTAAGAAGACCCCAGTGCACTGGTGTTCTCTCTAAACGTTATGACAGTGCGCTAAAAGGAAATTTAAATGCAAATGGGGCATAAGGGATATTTTCCTCATGATTAGCAGGCCTTGTTTGGTGATCTCTCTCTCTCTGTCTCTCTGTGGGCTTGAGTTACGCTTGACCTCTCTGCACTGTGGCCGCTGATGGGCTTCATGCCTGTGGTCAGTGCAAGTAGGCAGCATTGCAATGCGTCATTGATATTTAAGTGACCTCCTCTGTCAATATGCTTGAATGATCCACCAGCTGAAGACCCATGCCCTTACACATGCGCCCGGCACATACTCAGATCACATGCGCGCTATTACGGAAACACTGTATATGGACACACACTCTTCACTAGGTCACCCCTTGTAGCCTGCAAGAGTCTACAAGCCCAGGATTTAAGAAAAAAGAAAATTGGCACAACAGAACACACAGGCGCAAATAAACACTCAGATATAATTGAAATCACAAGCCTCGCCACTTCGACGCCTGCCGCTTCAGCTCCCTTTTGATCTTTCGGTGCAGGTTATCAGGCATCTCACTAATTTTAGCCGTCCGTTTTAGGCACGCTTGGCTTTGTAGTGGCCGCCCTACGGGAGGAAAGGCCACGACGCCTATTAGACGAGCAGAGAACTTTTGCATACACACTTAGAAAGAGATAGCTTCAACACCAGGCAGATTGCATGCACTATTTTTACTGCACGTCTGCTGCTAGAGGCAGTGCTGTGAAATAGGCAGCTATGCGGTCAGATATAAGAGCTGGCCTGAATAGTGCTGTCTTAATCTAAGGCCTAACTGAAAGATGAACAACTATAGATGGAGGACATTTGACTATTAATAGTGTGAGCATACAGTACAAGTTTATAGGCATTAGGCCTTTATAACCTGAATAATATTCAGTGTATACAATGGCAGCAGTACAATGCATAAAATCATTCAGATACATTCACTTAATGTTCACTTCAAACATGAAAATGAGAGAAAAATATGTGACCTCAGTAACACTGACCATGGCACAACCCACAGTCTCTAGAGTTTACAGAGTGGTGCCAAAATAACAAGAAACATCCAGTGAGTAGCGGTTAACCAGAATAGTTCAGATTAACAGAAAGGGTACAGTAAATTACATTTTATAAACATGATCAGCAGAAAAAACCTTTAAGAGATGGGCTACAATAACTGAATACTACATTGGGTTCCACTCTTATCAATCAAGAACCAAAATCTGAGGACACATTGGACACACGGTCAAGGAACCTGGGAAAGTAAAGCCGTTTTTCCAATCGGTCCTTCTCAATCTTAATTCTTTCATTTCTATACACAGTGTAATAGGGTCATATACACTCTATTAGTATTTATCTTTAAATAATAATAACAACAACAACAACAACAATACAAATAAAAATAATAAGAATAATGATTATTATTATTATTTACATAATAAGAATTTAGTAAATAATAATAATAATAATAATAATAATAATAATAATAATAATAATAATAATAATAATAATAATAATAAATATAATTATGTAAAATTTTACATAAAAATGATAATGTCTTAACTTATTTAAAAAAAAAATAGTGGAACAGTGTTTCTGCTCATTTTTCTGCTCATGTGAAGAATGCTGCGCATAGATTTCGAGATTACTAAATCTTATAGCCTGAAATGCTATCTTATGAATGAGATTTGACTAAAATATCTATGATGCCACTTTTTTATTATCTGATACTAATACACATATTGAAACCTTCAGTATCTGCTACTATTGACATAGCTTAAACCTTTAAAAGGAATTGTTGTTTTAATAAAAACACTTTTCCATGTTCATACGTAGTTCAAACTGTAGAGCAGCCTATTGTCAGGTGAACTCTACTTCCACGAGGAATTACACCAGGTTACGTATGTTACCCGGTTCCGTGAGAAAGGGAACGAGACGCTGCGTCAAGGCTGACGCAATAAGAAGCGACGCAGCCTTTGGCACTACAACACAGTCTGTGTCTTATATGGCAGCTATGAACTACAGACACTGTCACATTGTCACTTAGCTGATTTCTAAACACAATCATCTCACACAGTATGTAAGGTCTCCACACCCGCTGGGTTTGTACCTGACATGTTGTTAATCTGGGTTTAATCTTTACCCGATCTCTGTTTTTTGATTTTTGGTTCTGTCTGTTTCAGGGGTTTGTTTGCACAATAACTGATCTCTTATTTTTTTGTGGATTATCACATGTTTCACGATGGGGTTTTGTGCTGTTGGGCTGCTTTTTCCTGCCTTCTATGAAACATATTTGAATAAACACACAGCCATCAATATGACTTATGCACATCAACGGTTCTAAAAATATCCGTAGCCAGAGACCCCTTTAACACTAATTACATGGACCTACTCTGAACATAATCCAGCTATTCAAAGCTCATTATTTGAAACTGTACAATAATAATCTGGCTTTTTATTAGAGTCATGGAGCTTTTTAACGTCTAAACCTTCCACTGACAGAACCCATTAGGTGTATATCGACATTATTTATAGGCTGAACTGTTTTACTTATTGAAGTTTGGATTAACAATCTTGATTCTACTGACCAATCAAACATGCTAATAACTACACAAACTCAATTATGAAGAAAGCAGCTTTGATAATGGTGGTTTGAATTTTCCACTACTCCAACTAAATTTGGCTATGCTTCACAGAATCCAATTTAAACATGCTCTGCCCTTCAGGGTAGATGGATCGGATTTGTTGTTTGTTTCCTATCTGCTATTTAATTAAGGATTGTCTGATGACGGCCATGTACCAGATACCAGATATCCAACTGTTGCCATGTTTAGAAATGACATATTGTAAGCATACCCGATCCAGTCTAATGATGTATATTATGTTTTGTATGCATGGGGTTAGCTTTCAAAAAATAAGTTTACACAGTAAGGTGCCTGTTCTACAGCTAAATTATTATCTGCACATTTTTAATCTTCTATTCTTTTCTGTGAGATTGAAAATGACTAGCCAAATATGACATTTTCTCCAAAATTTATAAAAAGACACATAAGACCGAGATAGAATAGCTAGTAAATAGACCTTATCATGTTTCTCAAGTCTTTGCACTTTAATAATTCAAAGCATGAGCAAAAATGAACAAGGAGATTTAAATTAAAACTCAATTAAATAAAAAACTCAATTAGAATTAAAATCTAATTAATTAAGTTTGCCTAAATGTCTAAACATAATTTCATGGCTTTTTCACATTTTATTATGTGGTAACTTTGTATAAATTACTTAAAAGTCATATTTTTAACACTTTTAAATAACAATAAAAAAAGCCCTGCACAAAGCACACCAGACTACGGTTTTCTTATGGGCCACTGCTATAAAATGTTTATGCATGCATGCTATGGATCGAGGTAATGTGATCCATGTAGAACAGATTGCGCAGGGGAAGCACGCTGGGTAATGACTTGATTACAGTTCTAGGTTGCCAGGTCAGAAACACCATGAAGTTCAGTGCAAATTAGACCTGACTCTACAACACTAATGCCATCACATTATAATTCAAATAACTTGTGAAGTATTACACTTTAATTCATTGTGGCAGTTAATCTTCCAAATGAAAACAGTATAAATTTTTGGACAAAAGGTTTGGGATTTTTAGTAGGTGTAAGTAAGTCATGAGCCAACGATCTGATATTTGACATTACCACTGAATCTGCTGCGATAATGGTATACAGTGTGATTCAATTTAGTAGCCTATGACTGAAAAATGACCAACTTTGAAGAGTCGGGAGTAGGAATATGGTCAAATCGTGAATCGTGAATGATAAAGAAGGGAGTAAAGTAGGGTGACGATGTTACGTATTAGATTTGTCAGAAAACCGGGATGTCTTATTCAGGTATGTTTATTAACATACAAAACATAACCCAATAACCGGGAAACACTGGGAAAGAGAACAGAAAATGAAAAGAAACAAGACAGAGCCACGAACTGGAGACCACGAAGACAACACATCGATGAGGATTCCGTGCGGCCAAGGCAACGTGGCCGAATAAAACATATAATATGCAGCATGGTCACACTGTTCAGCGACATTATTGTGTATTTTGTGTATTTGTCTTGTATTGTTTTTTATTGGCTGTTTTCACTGTCCTTGTCTCATACTGTTGAACAAGGTTACACTTTATGTGGCTAGAACTTAAGTCCTTTATGTAGCACTATGGCCCTAGAGAAACGTTGTCTCATTTCATCACTGTGTACTGCGTCCGCCATATGTAGTCGATATATAAATGAAATGGGAAAATATTTATTGTAGTGTGGTGGCAAATATTGTACTTTGGTAATAAGTATTGTATAGATTTAAAATGTATTGTGCATACATGTAGCTTACTGTATAACATTAACTATATGGTATTAACACTTTAAATAATAAAGTATCATTAACTTTCTTCTAAAACTAGGTGCCAAAAGTATTTCTGTTTAATAATTATTTTATTGTTTTGTACTTTTTGACAAACTGTTTTGATCAACGTTTAATAATGTGGGATAAGTGCAACATGTTTAAAAGTAAAGTTCTAATATAAAGCTAGGTAATAGCTAGTCTGGTATTTTTTTGTGGTATTCAGGACTCTGACTCACTGATTGTCACTTTTCTTTGGTCTTCATACACTGTTATTGTACACACACACCCTCCCCCCCCCCTCCCCCCACACACACTTCGTTATTGCGCTAATGGACTGTTTACAAAATGGACGTTATTGCACTAATGGACTATTATACAAACTATGCTCACTTGCACACTTGCTCTTTTTTTTGCATGGCAGCTCACCATTCTGTAAATTTCAGTTTATACTAATAGCCATCTGCATATTATATTCATAGTACATATATATTCATCTGTATATTATGTTCATAGTACATATATATTCATCTGTATATTATGTTCATAGTACATATACATCTGTATATTATGTTCATAGTACATATACATCTGTATATTATGTTCATAGTACATATACATCTGTATATTATGTTCGTAGTAATAGCCATATATTTTGTTACATCCTTCTGTAAATTTTAGTTATAATTAAAGCCATCTGTATAATATGTTCATAGTACACACACATCTGTAAATTACTTCTATATTACCACTTTATTTAACTCATTTAACTGGTTAGACCTAAACTGCATTTTGTTGCCTTGTACATGTGCATGTGTAATGACAATAAAGTTGAATCTAATCTAATCTAATCTTTTCTTTGTCAGTGTGTTGGTTTTATTTGAACTTTACATTTTTACTTCATTTTTATATTTGTCTATTTAAAAGTCTCACTGTGGCTCTCATTGCCACAGCCCAGGTTCAATTCCTGGGCAGAAAGTTAACTCTCAGTGCCGGTCCTAAGCCCGGATAAAATGGTAGGGTTGCCTCAGGAAGAGCATCTGCAGTAAAACCTGCACCAAATCTAACATATGGCCACATGATCCACTTTGGCAACATTGAACAGGGAGCAGACGAAAGACCTCAACATATCTGTATTTTTAAGAATAAAACCTACAGTACTGTTACTAATATGCAGGTCCAAAACTGTAGTTTTATTTGGAATGTGATGAGATATTATTTACATGATCTAGCTGGCCAATCTGATGCCATGAATTAACTGTAAACAGGTGAACTCTTGGATCTTGTGCATTCATTACACCCCCAGTAGTGATATACCTAATGCAAGTTTTGTGTTGAATGTCTGCTAACAAATCTGCTAGGTTTATGTTTATTTTTTATTTACAGGATGCATCAATTTCGATAATTCCTGGACTATGAGTTGCTGTTCATTTCAAGCCACACACACTTACCATCTCACATAACCTCGCTCTTAACACACTTGCCTATGAATAATATTCCAAATCCCATTTGTAGCTAGAGACAGAGCTGTAAAGCATAATATAAGAAGGCATTAAAACTAAGGGAGATGTGTTTCCCAGGCAGGAGTGAAGCATAAAATTTTAAAGCACATCAGCACCACAGCTTAAACAACTCTAACAGGCATGTGCTTTTTTGCTTAAAGTGTACGCTTCCACCAAACACCAACATCCACATGACCTTCGTGGCGCTCTCAGGAAACTGTACTGAAAATATTTGGTGTGAATGTGCAGAAGATTTTACCCGCTCTGTGTGGTTAACTCTGCCAAGGACGAAAAAAATTCATTAATATTGCACATCCACAAACACAACAAGTCATACAAAAACCCACCCGCCAACCCACCCACCAACCCACCCACCCATCCACACACACTCACACGCCTCAACCTGACAGATTCACAGCCATGTGATGAGATACGATGTGAAGGGGAAGCTGCGATTGCTATGTTGAGTGAATGATGTTCGCCTTTCACAGGCTGAGATGAGGGGTGTTATAGATGCCTACAGGCTGATTTAGAAGACCAATCACACACATACACACACACGCATGAAACCACACTGCTCTCCAGCCTTGAGTTAGGATGTCTTTTATTTTCACTCTGCGATAAGATACAACATTGCTGCTTCCATCATTTAGTGTAGCTCTGTTTGACGGCTAGAACAAAGAAATGCACACACACACACACACACACACACACACACACACACACACACACACACACACACACACACACACACACAAACAGACACACACTGCTAATCACCCACACAACAACCTGCTCTAACTCTATCCTGATTTACAGTGACCTACTCTATGCCCTTGTCCAGTAGATGGTGAAATGGTGAAGCAAGCTGTATGCAGTCCTTGATGTACGGTCAGTGCCAGCTTTTAATCATGTTATAATCCTGTGATACCACTTCTGCTGTGACATAAGTTTTAAAAAATAAGAAATAAATGGAAAAAATGAATTCATTAATTATGATTGAATAAAAAAAAACAACACATCACTATTACATGGTATTTATTATTTATATGTATTATGCTATAGTTTAGTCATTTATTCATTCACTTATTTATTTATTTGTTTGTTTGTTTGTTTGTTTTCTCATAAGATATTAACATGTACTTTCAAGTAAATATCCACAAATCGGCATAACAATCCTCTATTTAATTTATCGAAATAAGAAGCAATATATAATCATTGGCTAAAAAATGAAAGGATAAACACACAACAGACTGTGTAGCAATATGAAAATAATCCACACCATTGCTGTTTCCACTCAGAAGAGTATTATATTCTTAATTAACTGCTTGTTTTAAAATGCATTTTTCTGCTTATGACACAGCAATCTCTAAGTGATTACAGTTGCTATTGAGATTTATATGGGATTTGAACTCACAACCTTCCAATCAGTAGTTCAACACCTTAACCTCTAAGCTACCACATCCTACATTATTATTAGATAATGCGCTGCATCCACCCATCCAAAAAAAATCTATTAAAATAATGCATTAATATAAGCATTAATATAAGCATTAATATAAGCCAGTTGTATGTTACAGTCAGAAACTCTGTCATAGCTGTGTTGTTATAGACAAATAATGTGCGTCTTCTTACCAATCAGGCTTCAGATACGGTTTATCCTACAGGAAAAGAAAAATAACTCATTTGTTTCTAGAAGACGGAAAAATGGTGCAGCTTGGTCATATATCATTCATGAATGCAGTGTAATTAGATTAACCAAACTGTTTTTCCGATTTGTTACCACAGGACTGATGTGTGCAGCGGAGACGCACTCATAATCAGTTTGAGATACATGAACAACAAACAGCGGCATGGTTCAGAACATGATTACTTAGTCATTGTGTTATTGTAACCGTCTGTGACCCTCCGGAGGTGACCTGCTCACTGTAATGACATGATAACTGGCCATCCTGAGAGATGTACAACCTAAGCTCAATTACACTGAAGGGGGTTGGGGTAAAAGCAGGGCAGAGACTTTTGTGTGGATCACATTTACACCAGTCGCTGTGCAGCAAGATTAAAGCCTCAAGGGCAAATAAAAAAAGAGGCTGCGGTAACCTTTTCACGCAAAGCATGGCCTGATCGCTTGTTCTCTCGAAACTCAAAGTGGAGAAAGAAAGAGATAAAAAAAGGCCTCTGAACCAAGCTACTGGGCAACAATGGGCCACAATTTTGTAATGTATTTCTAAATGTAATCATAGCAATTCAAGCAAGCGTTAGGCATGTAAATAAACCTGATTTATAACAATACAATGCATCTGCATCATTTCGACTTTTTTAAATGAGCTCCGCCCCCAGATGCTTAGCCCACCCCTAATCTTAAGAAAAAATATCCATCGAGTGAGCAACTGGTGGAAAGGAAGACGCCTGGAGTTGCTTGCTTTAACTGTATTTGCCCTGCAGTCAGCAGAATGCTGAGAAATTTCCAACTGCTTCTTTAATGGCTTTTACCATGAATATAGTAAAGACACATAGTGTGCATCAAGATCATTACAGCACTATGTGCCGAGCCAGATGTTCTGCTCCTGTTCATCTGCATATGCAGCACAGGGACAGATTTGGATTTAATACTTAAGAGCATAGTTAGTTTAAGCATTATACACTTGATGTTGTTCTCATTTTACTTGCAGTGTTATGATGAAAAATATTTTAAGGGTGCTTTCGCACCTATTACTCTGATCCGAATCCAATTCATACTTCTGATTTCTTTTCTATTTGGTTAGATTTTATACTGTGCATTATTAAATGGAGAAAAACAAACAAAAAAACAAACAAAAAACATCATCTCAAGGGTGTTTAGGGAACTGTTTCAGGGACTATTTACAGTATGAGTCAGAAGTGCAGCAGTGAAAATAAGGTGAAATTTAACAAAGTTCATGAAAAAAAATCCACCAAGCTGAGAGAACATATAGCCAGTGATGAATAAATGATTAGATAACTATGTATAAGTAACTGTTTTTGCGCATTGCTTGCAGCATTTATTTTCTCTTGTTTTCCTTATTATCCTGAGCACGTGGTATTTCTGCAGTGCTACAACTCTGCAGTTGGGCTCCGTTTGGGAATCATGTTATAAGTTTCACAGTATGGATGAGATGCTCTTCCCATGAAATGCTCTTACAGTGGTTATTTTCAGTTTCAGGCTCAGATCATTCAGATGATGGTCTGCACCTGAGTGTGACTGCACTAAACTGACAAATGCCCTACCAATAAAGTCTTCTTTGCTTTAAATCAGAACAGAACAGTGGCATAGAATCCTATATTTTTGCCACATGTACATAACAGCACAGTGGAATTCTTTTCTTCTCATACCCCAACTGAGGAGGTTGGGGTCAGAGTGCAGGGGCAGCTATGATTCAACACCCCTGAAGCAGGGAGGGTTGAGGTCAATTGCTCAAGGGCCCAGCAGTGGCAACTTGGCTGTGCTGGGCCTTGAACCCCGATCCTCCAATTAACAACCCAGAGCCTTAACCAGTTGAGGCACCACTGCCCCAAGGCCCACTACAATACTTTTTTATGCATATTTAAAGAGTTTAAAGTCTTGCTCAAGGACCCAACAGTAGCAGTTGGGAGTTGCTGAGGCTTGAACCCCTGACCTCCCGATCCCAACCAAGAGCCATAACTGCTGTAGCCACTACTTCATCTTCGGCTTTATCTTTTTTTTCCTTCTTCTTTATAATCTTTATTGATGTAGTATTCTGTTTTTATCATTAAAATGCCAGAGTGAATATTATATTAAATACTCCTGAGGTGCTTCACAAATACAATGTAGAGATACAAATACAAAGAATACATGCTGAGTATTCTGTGAAATGAGAGAAAGGAGCAAAATTAGGGCTCAAAGTAACTATAATTGGTATAAAAACTATGTACATACAATCTTTCACCACTTTCATTCAGAGATTAAGACGAATGTGTGACTATGACAAATGAGTTGTGATTAGTGATAGAATTAGAGCATATATGACTAAAAGATAGAACCTGGTCTACACACAGTCTGACAAGAGCAAAGAGAAATCTAACCCTGAATGCACATGCACTGTAAAAAAACCCAAATGCATCCCAATCATACAGTAATACAAATAAAAGCAGATAAAATTATAAGAAAAGCCATACTCAAGGGATTAGGGATTTTTTTCGGGAACTTTTTTTATCTGAAGAAAGATTCAATTATTTCAGCACGCTGACCTGTGTGAGCCAAAGGGTAATTGTGATGTACATATTTTAATGGTAAAGAAAAAAGAGCTAACAGCAAATGCCACATTAGTAAGCTAGTTTTTTTTCCTTTGAGAAAGATTTCCCAAGAGTGGAATAAACTGAGCAGCACAGATTTAACAACTAATCTATCAGTAATCCACTTTCTGTTTATTTCTGATCTTTTATTTATGAATATATTTAGGGAAAGCCTAGTGCTTCAAGCGCTAGTGCTCCTAGTGTTTAAAAAAAAAGGGTGAAAAGGTTGATTATTGTTTTTGTCACAGAAAAATAGATAATAAATATATTGATTAATTCAAGCACAATACATAAATCCTCACTTTACAGTATAGTACTTTCTAGAAAAAAATGTATAACATTTACATCATTTGGCAGACACCCTTATCCAGAGCAACTTACAGTTTATCTCATTTTATAAAACTGAGGATTAAGGGCCTTGCTCAGGGGCCCAGCATTGGGTGGAGATGGGTTTTCCTGGTACTCAATCTCACAAGCTTCCAATCAGAAGTCCAACACATTAATCACCACGCTACCACATCCCACATTACCCTATCAAGGTCTCATCACAAGTTCGAAGCCTGATGACGCCACAGCCATCTAAGACCGAGTCCAAGAAAGCAAAACTGACCATGCTGTCAAGGAAAGGAATGACATACTCTCTATCCCCTGTCAGCCACAAAGACATTAGACAACCATAGGCATTCAAGAGCTCATGTATACAGAATAGGGTAGATGATTCTGAATGCAATTGTATACTTTTTAATGTTTTTTAAAATAATTTAAAATTCACTATTTTTCAAGTGAGTCAAGTTTGTAAAAGAAGCAAAAAAATAATAAAATAAAATAAAAATAAGGACACTGTCCTCTAGAGTATTCCCTGCTCTGCAGAGACATAGACAACATTTATTAAAAATAAATAAATAAATAAAATTAATGTTAATATGTGCTTTAACACACAGCCACACACACAATGCTGACCTCAAACACGCCAGTCTCGCTACCCAGTTTGCAGTCATACTGAATTAAGTTCAGGGCCAACAGCTGTCCTGATCAGTCTGACCACTCAGCTCAGCCCATGCAGTGCATCTCCAGCACACAAACGCACTCACACTCCATCTACGGCAGGCCTGATTCTAACTCAGGTCTCTGGTGTCAGCTCTACAGTGTGTTTGGAGCTGTTTCCCCAGCACGCTCTGCCTAATCCTGCTCCACAGGGAGCATTGCAGTTCCCAAATCTCCAACAGCTGCACTCATTCTGTCCGTTCATCCTTCCTGCAGGCAGAGCCATCAGAATCTACTCGCTTTCTCTTACTTTGCTAAAGCAGAGTCAGAAAATAAGGGCATGATGTTGTAGCCTAGGAATGCTGGAGAAGAGATGGGGAATAGGACACTGAAGACAAGAGCCGAGACGACTTTACACCTGTTTAACAATTAAAATCTGGCAAGTGAATTATTTGTATTCTTTGCTAAACTATGATTGTGCATGAAAACAAAGAGAAATTGGAGAAAAATAAGATCAATTACAGTGTAATTCTCAGTGTTACAGTATATCTGTAATTTAAAGAAATATGTTGAAACACACTGAATATATTTATACTTACATATATTGCTCTTTTGCTAAAGGTTTTTAGTGCTAATTTGTTGGCTGAGGCTGTATTACTGTTATTCCTATGAGAAATTAGTGCTTGTGTGCAATCACAGGTGGACACTGCACGCACAAAAATGTCCTAACAAGAGCTGTTAGCTGCTAAAAACAAAAACTTTTTCCACACCCCCATTCTACAGCAACCAAAAATGAATTACAAATTTCAGAATGCACTGGAGGGGGCATGGTGGCTTAGTGGCTAGCACGTTCGCCTCACACCTCCAGGGTCAAGGTTCGATTCCCGCCTCCGCCTTGTGTGTGCGGAGTTTGCATGTTCTCCCCGTGCCTTGGGGGTTTCCTCCGGGTACTCCGGTTTCCTCCCCCGGTCCAAAAACATGCATGGTAGGTAGGTTGATTGGCATCTCTGGAAAATTGTCCGTAGTGTGTGTGAGTGAATGAGAGTGTGTGTGTGCCCTGTGATGGGTTGGCACTCCGTCCAGGGTGTATCCTGCCTTGATGCCCGATGACGCCTGAGATAGGCACAGGCTCCCCGTGACCCGAGGTAGTTCGGATAAAGCGGTAGAAAATGAGTGAGAGAGAATGCACTGGAGCAATATGAAACAGTTGTTGAATTATGGCTGGAATTTGGCTAGATAATGGTCTAAAAGATGACAGGCACTGTGGTGTTCCTATGAGTGTTGATGGCAGTGTTAGTATGAAAGCTTTAGAAGGTGATCTGTTTGAGCAGAGTGTACAGATAAGGAGGTGAAAAAACCGTACAGCATTAAAATAATTAAAGCACTGCTGCAGTTTTTTTAATGTAGATATGAAGTGATGGCTAATGCTGCATTTGAATAAAGGTTTACCATAAAACTACTACTTTTCGAACTACACCTAAACCAAAGAAACCCCTAATTCAGGAATTGATGACAAATCAACATGGCTGCTCACAGAATGAACAAATACAATATACGTTTATACGTTATATACTTGAATATACACAAGTATTTGCTTAGATCAATCAACAAACAGATTAATAGTAGATATATTAGTTTGGTATATCTTTCAGGAAAATCAAAACACATCACAGCCAAATGCAGTAAATCCCACTGGCACCACTATCAGTTGCTAGTCTGAGTAAAGTACGAAGCCAAAGTGAAAAAAAATAAATATTTTGCCCCACTGAAAATGACATATTACATATAGATTAAATATTGACAAGACAATTCATTCATGATGTATATTACCTTTTAGAATAATACAAGAACTCAGAACTACTGTGGTCCTACAGCATGTCATTTCATTAGAAGGATTCCACAAGGGTTCAAGGCACATTCCTCTCTCTGTGCATAATCTCCCATGTTGAGTAAAAAGAGCCCAGTGTGGGCTGCTTCATCTACTGGAGTGCTGTGCTGAATGATGCAAGACATCCTCTGCTACTCTTTACATCAAAAAATGTAATATAAATGGCACCTTCAGGACTCCCACTTCCTGCTCAGCACTCGGAGGGGTGATATGGAGGTTTATAAACACTATCTGTAAAGTACTTAAATTTATCATAGTGAAATCAATATTATGTTGTCCAATTTCCTTTGCCATACTTGCTTCATCATTTCATTACCAGTGAAGCCCTGATTTACTCACATCCTAATTAACAAGTTCTAATTAGCATGCACAAATCATGCTAGGAGGAGTGTCTGTGTGATTTAATAAGAAGAATTGTTTGAATGACATCAAATGCAAAGTAGAGAAGAGAAAACTCAAAAGCTCCTAAAACTCAAACTCAAAGTATAACATTGAGACAAAACACATGACTGTAAAACATAAACATTCAGGCATAATAAACAGCACACACAAGGCGGGAATAGACCCCTGACCCTGGCGGTGTGAGGCAAACATGCTAACCACTAAGCCACCAAGCCCCCAATAATAGGAACAACTGAATGTAAATCCTTTCAAAGGTATCGAAGGTGATCTTGCAACAAACATCACATTTGAAATCGACTTTAACGTGGAAATAATAAAAAGGCATAAATTGAGCAACCTATTTTTCTATGGTATAATTTTACAGCAGATGCTGTAGGTTTAAACTTTAATATCATTTGTAAAATATATACCAGATGTGAGAAAATGGATTCAAATTTAATACCTAGCCTTCGGGAATATATATATTGCACACGCAATCACTGACAAAATGTTTAAGCTTAATAAAGCACATCCGCCACAGATTTTGCTAAGGAAAAAAAAACAACAATATCCGACGTAGTTCCTGCTAGTCATCATTCATTTATTTATTTTCAGTGTTTTATTTTTGTTAGGGTTGCATTGGACGCAGAACCCCGGAGAGAGGTGGGAATAAATAGGACCCTAAATAGGATGCATCAAACACCAGGATGTGCACACACTCATACAGCCCACAACTATTGAAAAGTATTTTTTTAAATCCTGAAAATCAGTATGTGACTTGAAATGGAGGCTGAAAGGTTTTAATAATGGAGCATGTAAATCTCAAGGAATGTCTGATGTTTTACTTAGTGGCAGGAAGTGGCAGGAAGCATCTCTCTATACACAGAACATTGTGCCCCTCATCCTATTACAGCTTGGTATCACAGTGTGCCAGCTTGCTCCTTATGAAATATTTATCTCCAAAAGAGTATTCTCATTTAGTGATCCAGCCTCTGCCACTCCACACTACTCTTTATGGTCTATGTCACTCTGTGACTGCTGCTCTTTTATCATTTTCGCTATCATTAAAGTGATGAAATCAGTAATATTGCAGGAAGGGGGGGGGGCGGACCAACCGGAGTATGATGAGAAATAATGGAAAGGACTAGAAGTGCAGTGGGCATTGTGTGTGTGTGTGTGTGTGTGTGTGTGTGTGTGTGTGTGTGTGTGTGTGTGTGTGTGTGTGTGTGTGTGTGTGTGTGTGTGTGTGTGTGTGTGTGTGTGTGTGTGTGCGTGTGTGTGTGTGTGTGTGCACCTTATTTAATCAAACTGCACATATGCTGCTGTGCGTCAAGATGTAAGGCAAGAGCTTACACAAGTCATAAACACAACATACCGTGCATTCAAAAATTACCTCAATATCTATGTGGGAAAAGTTTATTGTAAAAAAGTTTATTGTAGAAAAGTTTATTGTACTCAGACATTACTTACATTTACCAGACACTCTTATCCACAGTGACTTACATTTTTATTTTATTTCAGGTTATACACCTGAGCAATTGAGTGTTAAGGGCTTTGCTCAGGAGCCCTGCAGTGGCAACTTGGTGGGCCTGGGATTCAAAGCAATGACCTTTCGATCAGTAGACGAATGCCTTAACCACTGAGCTTCTATATTACATAGACTGATTTCTGCCTCAACTATTCAGATTGGAATAAAACGACCTGTGTGCACTGACTATTTTAAGACACTTACATTTAATAATTATAGTTTAGTTATTGAAAATAATAAAAAGTTGCTAATAATTTAGTTAATTAAATGACATCCACTGTAAACAATATTTCAGCCCACAAGGTGAAGGATTAAGATGTTTTTTTCCTCCAATATGCAATAAAAACTTTTTGTAGAAGTTAATACTAATGACAACACTAATAATTAAATAAAACTCAGATTTCTGTAATTAATATTAGCCATGAATAGCATTTTGCTCTCTCAATACTTAGTGTGGTATTAAGCATTAAGACCAAGGTCAGAGCTGCATGTGGGAAAATCTTATTAGTGCTTAAGTCTGTAGTTTGAGCTCTGAAGATTGACCTTTTCCGTTCTTTCCGTCTAGATGCTGAAATTGTCATTTTAATGCCACCTTCTCTAGATATAGAACAGGCATGAAAGACAAAAATAAAG
Organism: Tachysurus fulvidraco; assembly: GCF_022655615.1. Lineage (NCBI taxonomy): Eukaryota > Metazoa > Chordata > Actinopteri > Siluriformes > Bagridae > Tachysurus > Tachysurus fulvidraco. Next base: position 19,214,010 of record NC_062530.1, on the reverse strand, counting down.
ATATTCCTTTTGAGGTTAAGATTACTGATATATCATTAGCAGGACATTTGTGTGAAATAAAAAAAAAATGCTTTGTATGAAGATGAGTCAGAGTACAGGGTGGAAAGTTGCCTGTCTGGTAAAACTTATCTATAAAGGTTTAGAGTTTACACCTTAGTGTAGTGTAATTTATTTTCTGCCAATTTTGATTTGAGCATGTAATCTCCCTTCTTATTTCACTTCACAAAATGTCTGTAATTGTGGACAGCCAACATATGGACAAGAAGATCATTCATGATAACGATCGATTTGTTATTCTGTTAATTTTGAGATTGCCTGCAGACAGTGAAGAATAAAAACTACGTTCTTCATTGATCACCCAAGAGTCTGTAATATGAACCAGGATTTGAAAAGCAACACAAAGAATTCCCACTCCCTAAGCACCTAAAGAGCAGATGGCAGGCTGATTGAAGAGCACGAGCCGTGCAATGTAAACTCTGCAAGATTGAGGGAAAGACAGAAAAGATATGAGGGGCTGCTGCTGCGAGCAACGTTAAGGTAATTATTTGCCCGTAGCTTTTTATTTCGGTATCTAAGAACAGTGCAGAATCCCAAGACATTGCAACCTTATCAGTCTATCATTTTTAATCGAACTCAGCCTGGCCAGAGTGCTCATTGTCCTTAACTTCACTTTCTTCAATAAAACATACAAGATGCCCACGTACAAGCTATTCTGAGCAATCCAGTTTCTTTTCATATTACTTTCTAAAACTAATGTCAGCACTCCTAGCTGGCTCACCGACACATGCCAATTTTACAGATTAGGTCAAACAATACAGTTTACATGGTAGCTTAGTGGTTACGTTGTTGGCCTTCAGATTGGAAGGTCATGAGGTCAATTCCTGGTTCAGCAAGCTGCCATTGCTGGGCCCCTTAGTAAGACCCTCAAATGCTCAGTTGTATAAGATATAAAAAAGAAGTCTTTTGAATGCCATTGATAAGCAAGTACACGGACAGTGCTTTTTGGATGCTAATGACTCTTTTGGATGCTAAAAAATTTCATTAATTGATTATTCATAGTGACCATTTCCATATTTGAGCCGGATCCCCGATTTGAATTTTACGCTCCTGACTCTCTTGTCATTAGCACATGACATATTTCATATTGTCTAGCAAAATCTGCAGGTTATTAATAATGCATAATATTATACGATTACTTAAATGAACCATTAAATCACTGATGGCTGCTATTAAACCGAGTGAGTAAATCAAGGCACTTGATAGTCCTCCTTTCATCATCACATCCACGAGCTATGATGTTTCAGCAACACCCCTTCTGAGTAGGTTCTCTTCTCTACCCACTGACCCTGAACAGATCTGATAAGAGATGGGAGTTTTTTTGTTCCCTGGAGGTTTGATAAAGGGATTAGCACCTCAGCCAAAAGGATTACAGCACTCACCATCCATACCAATCACTCAGACACCGCAGCCTTGATTTATTAAAAGTCTGAGTGCGTATAAAAATGTGCAAAACTGATAGCATCCACCAACACCTAGCTGATTTACCAGCAGGGAACTATGGAGGATTCATCTTTCATGTGAGTAAAACAACATGTGTTTAATCAATTTTGGACCTGTAGGTAGAAATGTACCGACGTCCAGAAAGGCAAAGCTTTATTTATTTATTTATTTATTTATTTATTTATTTATTTATTTAGATATCAATATAAAAAAATCCCATTTTCTGATTATGGCCTTTCTGGACTTCCATACATTTCAAACTAAATATGGAAAAACTAGATTATATCTGAGACATGTCATTCCCTGCATGATGCATTCTAGACTTATTCATCAAAGTCTTTATATAGTTTCACTATAACTAATACTGTAGCTGAAGATACTCGTTTCTACCATGTGCTATTTCTTTGCTTAACTGAAATACAAAAAGGTTTTCTTTTAATTTTTATGTTTAATGTTTATGCATAATTGATATCTCTATGTGGTGTATTCCATTGCTGCAAAATAAATTTCCTCCCAATTGGGACACAAAAGGTTAAGTTTTGTTAAGAATTCAGGCTTTGAAAACTTTTTTGCTGGCTGTCTTTGGTCACAATGGCAGTAGATTTTTCACCAGTGAACCATCACATTACACTTTCTAAGACCTCGGATTTAAAAAAACAATTTTTATGTCAAGTCAGCTGTAAGAAAATCATCAGTAAGGAAATGTTCACACATTCAGCAAAGACAGCATTTAAACAGAGGTTTTCAGGGGTTTTCAATGGTGGGGAGAATTGCCAGGGGATTGAATAGATCGTTCAAATCCTGATGATGGAGGACATCCATGGCAAGGAATCTAAGAGGATAAAATTATCTATGCTTAGTCAGAGTGACGGCACAAACCAATTGTGGGCATGTATGCTAAAGAGGGCAGATAGCATGTTCCTCTGAGTGTGTTCAGTTGCCCTGTGATGCAACATGAGCAGCAGTTTAAAAAGATGGCATGGCAGACTTCACATGTCTTAGAGGAATCCAGTCATCTCCCTCCTGGTCAGACAGGTCGTGTGATAGAGACGACCTAGCTTGTTGAGGAGAAAAATCACCTTACAATCATAATGTACAGTTTTATATGTACAGTGTTATCTTTTGTCTTAACTTTATATTGTATTTTAAAGTTTACCAGTGTGACTCATGGGCATTTTACTTCAGAATATACTAGAACTCTAATTTGGATCTCAGTTTCAGTCTTAAACTTCGAGCAGCGAATAAAGCTCACATAGTAAGTACAAACGGTGCCTTCTCTTATTTTGCATGGGACATTATTCACAGAATTATTCATTGTAAATTGCCTTCATGAAGCCCACAGTCTGTGGGCACACAAATTAGTACTTGTTATATCGCATCTGAAGCTGCTTCTACTACCTCAAAATCTCAGTCTCATTACTGCAAGGAGAAAACGATTCTGTGCTCTCCCCATATCTGTTCTAATCATCTATCCAACATACACACATACACACACACACACACACACACACACACACACACACACACACACACACACACACACACACACACACACAAGGCACTGACCAGTGCAAAACAATTCGTCTGCTCTTACAAGGAATTTCCTTCCTGATCCACCATGCAATCGATGGCATCTGTGAAGCCAGCTTAGCCAAGATTCCTACGCTTAGCCAAAAAATGTTTAGTGCTGACCCACGGCATGTGTGACAGCAGGTGGGGGTGAACTGGAGTGCTGTCTAACCCCCTTCTGTTCCCTTTAGTCCAATCCAGATAGATGGCAAGGAACTGTGTGCACAGGGTGCGAGTGAGAGATAGCTAGAGGATGAGATGTCGGCAACTGCAAACCCTCCTGAAATCACACACAGGAGCATGACATCACCGACCAAGCATGACATGACCTTCTGCAGACGGAGATCATCAATCATCCATTTACATATGGAGATCTTACAGTATAAAGCTCTGTCTGATAATTTGAAGATTTTTATAGGGCAAAGCCGATACAGCTTACAGTACATTTAAAAAAAACTAATAATAATTATATGTGAACGTTCTTGTGTATATTCAGTTGCATGTACAGACCGTTCTTATTAAATAAACTCATTTTTTGATGTTTGAAATTTGAATCTACTAGGATTGTGTAACTCATTTGTTTAAATATAAAAGGTACACATTAATCACAATGCAATGTGTTGTAATTACCAGATGCTTTATCCTGCCACCAACTAAGTTGCCTATTCAAACAGCATCTTAAAATCATGACAGACTCTTGGCAGTTGTTTGAATTTGTAGTAGATCATGTAGCTGACACAGTGTGTATTGTTCTCTACTCAGTTCAGAAATAAAACAGAGAATAGCTCTTCTGCTTGTTATAACAAGCAAGCTATGAAATAAGCAGAACATCCCTAAAAATAATAATGAACGCTGTTTAAGCCTAAATTTAATGTCTTTTTTATAGTTACAATAATTATTGGGATCCATGCTAACATTTACTGTAGTAACTCTATAACCAGGTTTAGATAACTATGCACAGTGCGCATTGTCTCACCTCACAACACTATTTCAGACAAACATATTCAAAAAGTCCGATACCGAGGGCAAGATTCACTGCAAAAGACATTGGATTTTACCGAATCTGACAGATTTGACATATTTTCAGATCTTACTGACTGGCATAATATCATATTTTTTGAATGCTTGTTATGTTGGCTGACATGACACAGAGCTGAGTTTCATGTAAACCTATACTGTATATCCTCTGCTAGTCAAACGTTTCTGTGCACATGGAGTTCCTTAAGTCCTGAAATAATTTCATTACTATTAACTCCACAGACCAAATAAAAAAAGTACATATAGCAGCTTATTTATTTTAATGAAACCTTAATTATATAAAGTAGTCACTCTTAGATCCTAATGGGACTGTAAAGAAGTGTTTGGGTTCACTTGTCTCCTTAGAGCTGACGTATTCAGACTTTTCACCCATGAGGACTTCTTACCAGTTTTAAGTGAACATTTGCCCCAGTACTCAAATGTGTACAGAGCATACATATAAAAAAGCAAGTCATTTCATTTGCCTGGGGTTTCTGTTGCCTGTTATTAACCGGGTTATAAAATTAAATAAAATAAAATAGAACCACATGAAATGATTACATTTACAATACAGCAAACCTGACAACCACAAAGAGGATTTGCTCTTTTAGGAATTGTAAATGCAATGAATGGTAACACAAGCATAACAAAGTAAATGTTTTAAATTAGTTTTCAAATGTCTTGTATAAACTGTGAAATTGTTCCACACAGTTAACCTTTCCACTGTTGATTTGCTGCTCAAAATGTCAAGTGCAGGAGAGCAAAACAAACAAACAAACAGCTTTTTAAACCACTGTGTTATTAATATTACAGCTAACATTACTGCTAAGGGTTTGACACCTCGGCTGCATTGGCTGCATTTTTTGCTTTTAAGATGCAAAGAGAGAGAAAAAATACAGCTTTTAACCATTGGCATACCTAATAACTAAAGATAACTGATGTTTTTTTTTTCCTGAATTATCCCAACCTATAAGACAAGGCAGATATTTGTGCAGCTTGAGTAAAGGCTATTAATATAGAACTCTGATCTTCTAGTCACACCTTCAGTTATAGCCTTACACAGTGCACACGCTATAATCTGACTGACAGATATGCTGTACATGGTATAAGTATCTTGTTTTACTCTCTCACCCTCATCAGAGTCACACTGGAGACATTGAGCTTCCTGGTGCAGTACGCTCTTCAGGGAAAAGCATTTCCAGGATGAATTACATGTTCACTTCAGATCACAGCTCCACTTGGGTTTGTTAGCGGCACTGGGACGCTGTGGCCTGGCTGTGTTTGAGCTGAGAGATGGATTGTGAAAGTCTCAGCGGGCACAGACATTAATAGCTTCTCCTCAGGTAGCTGCATGTAGGAGTCCAACATACTCTCTTTGCTTTAATGGGAAAATGCTTAATGGAAAAAGGCTAAAGAGGAACAGCAGAAGAATGCAGGGGTGTTGGGAGATAAAATGGAGGTTGCTGCCACATAAAATTTCGGAGAGGATTGAGCTGCACATGACTAATTGGGCTAGCTGATTTATGGCCTGCTTCGTATTCCAGTGTCTCTGGACATACAGTATGCAATATGGCCAAAATCATGTGGACACCTGACCATTACACCCAAATTTGCTTTGTAAATCCCATTCCAGATTTAGTTTACCTTTGCTATCATAATAACCTCCACTCTTCTGGGAAGTCCTTGTACTAAATTTTAGAGTATATCTTTGGGGATTTGTGCTCATTCAAACCACAAACGCATTGGTGTGCTCAGCCACTAGAGTCAGTGAGGAGGCATTCCAATACATAAGCGTTCGGTGGGGTTGAGGTCATCACTCTGTGCAAGCCAAACAAATTCTTCAATACCAAACCAGAGAAGACATCTTAATGCTAAAGCATAAGACATTCTAGACAACTGTCTGCTTCCAAAGTTGTGGTGACAGTTTGGGGAAGGCTTACATAATGCTGTAATGGTCAGGTATCCACATACTGTACATTTGGCTATATTGTGTACAAACCAACCTGGACACACTATTGAAAACTTTGAGCATACTCAGTGGTACCTATTATAGTCTTTATATATACATATAATCAAATGGCCATCCACTGTTTCCTTTTTGTAGTACGAAGAAAATCCCTCATGAGGAACATCTCTCCTTTCAAAATCCCCCCCCCCCCTCTCTTTCTCTCTTTCACTTCCTTATTTATGTGATGACGGCAGTGCCAATCAGCAGAGATGTCTGCCCTCTCTGGTTCTGATAGCTTTATTAGAAGTTGGGCTGACATTTGATCATGTTTCAGGGACTGGCAGTTTCAGAATGATCAAAGTCACTGGCAGTGCCCAGTAGGGTGCCCAGCAAAACGAAAAAGAAAAGTCAAAGAATAAAACTGAGTTAAAATGAGAGTCACAGTTTTTGTATACCACAGTACAACCAAGCTTTAATTGATTTAATAAGTAAAGAAGTTAGGCATGTATATAAGACATAAGAGAGTTTCTTGAAACCGTCAATATTTCATCACAAACTGGATTGCGTAATATATATCTTCTTTAACAAGCCACAGAGCAGAGCACCTTGCTGCCTTTCATGTGCTCATCAACATAAAGTATGACGATTTGTCCTGATTTGTCAAGATAATTGAATCCTTGTTCAAATGTGGCTTTTAACACCAATACTATATCAAACTGAGGTCGGATAGAATAAAGAGGTGATTAAATATTTCTGATTAATGATGACTGACATCAGTGTAGTTCAGTTCAACCCTGAGCTACGGTTACTCTTTGTGTGGAGTTTCATCTCATTTCTGTGTGGATTTAATCTGCGTTTCCTCCATTTTTCTCCCAAAAAAAACACGTTGGTAAATGGACTGGCTACTCTAAATTGCTGCTATGTGTGAATGTATGAGCATGGTGGCCTGTAATGGACTGGCATCCAATCCAGTTTGTATTCCCACCTTATGCACAATGTTCCTGATACAATATGAGCCTGTTGATGATAAAGAAGTAACCTACAATGAATGAATGAATGAATGACAGCAGTGTCTGTAATACTGGAACACCATCTGGTCACTGGTATAAGTTTAATGAGTATACTATACATTCTATTTTTGAATGTAAATATCATCAGATCCTGCTTAATAGATTGTGTGAGTAGAATAAGATCAGCTGCATAACTACTGTACCTGCATAACTATTTTCTTATCTCTTCCTTGCCAGGTTATTCTTTTACACCACACTCTGCTCCCAGGGCCATGGGGACGCCAGGCCCGAGGCATGCAGTTTCTATTTCCATGCCCCAACCAGCCTTGAAGGGAAGCCGTATGGAAACGTGGCAAGGACTGCATGCAGGGACTATTAATGCCATGTATCACATCTCCTATTTAAATGCTCCCCATTAATGCTGATATGGACTGAGCCAGCCTTTTCCAAGCAACGCATCATAATATTTAGCACCGTTGCAGCGCCACAAGGCCTCCGGCTCTACATTTGCCCACATGTCGCCTCTCTGCCGAATGTCGGGGACATGATGTTGAGTCAGGCGCCTCACACACACACGTGATACACTTGCTGCCTGGCACTCAGCCACTGTTTGTCCTTTACACATCCTAGTGACCAAAGTGTCTGTCAGTTAGATGGGGACTTCCTGCAGAGATGCTGCAACAAAGAAAACAAACCAGGCCCAAGTGTGGAAAATGGTACAGCAGAAACACACTCAGCAGATTAGAAACAAAAGTGAGATTTATGACTTTGCCGTTGTTCGGCTGCAGGATTAAGACTTATGCCTAGCTGAAAGTTCATCCTGGCCTCCCGCAGCATGACCTCACTCTATCGCACAAGAGATATGTGATAGACTCTCTCCTTTTGGAGAGAAAAAGGTTCCACAGCAGGGTCGCACTAAAATGCACCAGAACAAGAGGCTGAACTTCAGAGAGCACCACTGAAAAACGAGGACAGACCACCCTTTGGTGTTAGAAACAGCATGCCTAGAACCCAGTGGTGTCCCATCTCAACTAGTGCCTATTCAAAAAACACTTAAAGTAGCACAGATAGGTTGGAGGTCTTCCAAAAGAGGTTTATTAAAAAAAAAAAAACACACACACACACACACACACACACACACACACACACACACACACACACACACACACACACACACACACACACACACACACACACACACACACACACACTCTGTGGGTTTCCTTTTACTCAAAGATGGATGGCCAACCCAGATTTCTTTACATGATTGCAAAGTAAATGTGAAATATATCAGGAGTAATAAAACAATGGATGGTTTTGTGTACAATCTCCAAGGGAGCAGAGGATTCTGTTGAATAATGTCATATAAATCTGGGCTAGACCTAAAACTTACATCACTGCCAATAAATAAAGAACTGGCTAGTTATACTCAAGTTCAGATGAAATCCCAGTATAAAGTGACACATGACTCACTAACGACAAAGACAGTATTTATTGTCATTTATCTATACTGCTAATCACATTGCTATGATGTAATTTCAATTTTCTCTGACAACCTGAACCCTAGTCCTTTGAGACAAATCAAATGTTTTATGTTAAAGTGCTCTATTATCACTGTTATTGTTTCTATAGTACCAACTGACACAGGACTTGTAAAGTGAATGCTCCACAAGAAAGCCTTTGTGATTTGTCTATAACAAGACTATAAGCTGCTGTTTGATATATATGGAAAAAAGCATGCAAAACAGCATTTTATCAGGAATATGGGGTCAGAATCTGCCATGACAGAATGCTTGTATTTGTCATGTAAGCATTACAGTACAGTGAAATTCATTTCTGAATTCTGTGCACTATAACTCATGTCTGCTTCAAAGCAAAAGCCTCCCTCTCATGCAATTTTTTTTTTTTGCTTTAGGATCCCAGTCGTGATGCACACCTCTAACAATCTCCACAAAATGGGAAATTCTTTTAATTTTTTTTTTTTGCTTAAACTAAATTATTATTTGAAACTATAAGGTTTTTTGATGTGTGTTGGTGTCAAATTGTTAGGATGTGTGACAGTGACGAAAGCACTTCAGGCAACATCCTGACAGCAGTTACACGCTTAACAAATTTCTGCATGCACTGCCGTGATCTTTCAATCCGCTCATCCATCATCGGCTGCTTCACAAAGCCCGCTCTCTGGTCTCTGCTCCACGTCCAAGTGCTCTACACATGCCTTCATACACATCTACATCCACACACAAAATATTTGCTGGATTTAAAGACAAATACATGCTGTCATTCATTTCGTCTGCACACAAGGATGTGGTATTTTGATGTATATTTAATATACTGTATGCACTGGCTGCTCACAGAGGAACTGAGGGAATGTGTCTTCCCATCTAGACTTTTTGTCATGAATTGAACATAAGGAAGAAAGTAAGAAGAGTGTCTGGGTTAACATACTACTGAGCCAAACGATGGAAGGAGACAGACTGATCTGCAGATATCATTGTTCTGCTGTCTGTGACTCAACCGTTTATACTGAAATATATTCACTTAAGCTGACGTTCTCACAAAGGAAACTCACTTGTTTTTTCTGCCACAAAAAAATGTTTTGCAAACATAATAATATCGTAGCCAGCTTGCACAGTTTAGCTTTTGGCATTCTGTCAGTCAGCCTTGCAGTTAGGTCAATATTTAGGTAGCAAGGAGTAAAATAGTTGTAGATAAAATTATCATTAACAAGGACACATTTACAGTATGTCACTGGCAATTATACACAATACTGTGCTTGCACAAATTGGCCACCGGCCGAATGTAAAGGCTAGAGCTGTGCCAACCAAACGTCATGCAATACGCCAGCGTGTCATGCTATATCCTCCGGATAGATAGAGTAATGTTAGCAATGTCTTTTTGAGGCTGAGAGAGCAAGAAATCTTGGCTCTCATGCATGTTGTATGAAATACAGACAGCTCTACATGCAGGATCATCAAATGGCAGCATGTGTGTTTTTTCCGGTGCCAACTCATGTCCTCCTACTTTACAAAACAAAAAAAAAAAGGTGTTGAATTATGACCCTACCTATAAAAAGAGCTACTGCAAAGCACATCTACAGAATCTAAAGACACACATGCACAGAGAGAGAGTGTGCATGTGTGTGTGCATGTGTGTGTGTGTGTGTGTGTGTGTGTATGTGTGTGTGTTCATAGAACAGCCAAAATCTTTGCTATCATTAGAAATTTATGCTGGAAAAAGTACTGTTAGGCCAAATTGAGGTGAATGTCAGGAGTGAAAATGTGAGTAAGGAAAGTGAGGAAGAGCTGGTATTGAAAAGTGGAAACACAACGCATTGAGTTTTCATCCTAAAGTGTTTTATTCGACTTGTACAACAACAATTCACCAAGAAATGCATTTTTTAAGTTATTAATTAACAACATATTATGCAAATATTAGGGGTGGCAAGGTACATGAAAAAACACCCGAGCCGTTCGGTTCACTGGTCTCGGTTCGGTCCGTGTGTGCATCGCATGTCTTCTCTCTTGCTGTATCAAAATCTCACCTAGCTTTTACTCAGAGATGGTCCCAATAATGTGCTTAAAGTCAGGTCAAATTCAGTTAGTGCATGATTACATTACAAAAATGTTAATACTGTATCCTAAATTGTGGATAATTAAGCTAATAAGCTATATATCAAATGCTGAAGGAAATTTCTGAAGTGTTGAAGATTAAAACAAAAAATAACAAGAACCGTACAGAAGCGAAAACCGTGACCCTAAACCCGTGATACGAACCGAACTGTGGGTTTTGTGAACCGTGCCACCCCTAGCAAATATCCCATGATATGAAGCAGAAACAGTTAAAGCAAGACAAGTTAACCTGTGTTATTACCTGAATCACAGAAACTACAAACAGTCCTCTCTCTCCGCTTCTGTTTGTTTCTCTCTTTTAAATATCAGTAAAAAAAATGCAGAAAGTCGTGTTACTGAAAAAAAGAATGTGCTAAGCCTAGAGACTCCTTCACCAGATTGAAAAGGATTTACATTATATTTAGTACCACCATTACCATTGTTACCTGTGACAGAACACATAGTGACAGAATATTTAAAGATTTTTCAAGGGTTTCCTTTGTTCTTTCTTTGGGTGTGAAGATGCTGAAGAAGAATAAATAATGTACTTAGGCTAAAAAAAAAAAAACACTGATTATGCCTCTGTGTGTGTGAAAGTGAAAGCTGCACTAATTAAGCTTAATCAAGGTCTTCCATTGCTTTACCTTTAATTAGATTTAATGAGGAAGACAATAAAATCCGTGGCCAGTAAATTTGAGCCCGGATTTGATTGGTAATTCTTTCACCCAAATGTTTCATTGTGCTAATGGCCTTGTACTTTATTTCATCCCCAGTCCCAGAGCTGTTAATCAAGGAATCTGAATCCAGGCAACATCATTGTGACTCACAATCACTTTCTTTTCTTGGACAGCTCTTCAAAATATGTCCATTAATGTAACGTTTGAATGAAATATAACGTTTATGTTGTGTCTTCATGCACAGAAATGTTGTTCTATGCTCCCCAAATATATAAAAGGTGCACAAATTACCATTGGTGTGAAGAAAGCCATGGTCCCATCTGCTGAACTGAATCCCATCAAGATTTAGATGAGTTTGTACAAAATTAGATTGCTCTCAGTCATCGTCTGTGACAAATTTCTACTGCAACAACTGCCAGCTTTATAGGTTCCCGTCATCATTCCTTCAAGGCATAAGATGCGACTAGAGCTTCAAATATAATTTTCATAGCACACAAATGCAGTGCGTTTGGATTCAGTAGTGCGTCCTTAATTAATACAAATCTACACACACTCAGACATTTGCCTCTGGCCAAGCATGACTGTATTGAAACGATGATCAGCCTCGTACACAGCGGTAAGAGAGAGTATCAACCTGTGGACATGAAAGAATTAAAAGTAAACAGATAAACTAACAGCTGAATAAATGTACATTTATTTGAATCTTGATCCTGACTTCAGGCTAAATCTGACAAGTCTATTGTGCTGCAATGTTAAAATCCCCGACTTTCTAAAGAGTCTGTAACGAATTTAAAGTGTGTAGCCTTTAGACTTGACATAGTGTGTAGCCTGAGCGCCAAATATAAGATGAGAATAATACGAGCAAGGAATTACTTTAACTATTTTTTTTTACCAGTACATTAGTACTGACTGGAAATTGACCTATCAGACATTTTCAGTCAGAATAAACGAAATATTTTATCGCCACAAGTCTGATATAAAATTAGTCAGGACACTGTTGGTTTTCAGTGTGAGATGTCTTTGGGGATAAGCAAAAGGTTTAAGCGGTTGAAGATACCACGTTCACATTTTACATGCTTATGAACAAATACTTAAGGAATACATAAAAGTCTTTAAGATTCGCTGAGTTTCTTTTTTGCTTTCTGGGGCTGTGAAGATGCTGAAGAAGAATAAACACTTGAGAAGAAGAATAAATTCACAAGTGATTTTCTAACCATGTTACCTGATAACACGCTATAAAGTTAAAGCAGTTAAGCTAACATGTGGGCATAAAAACAGCAGCTAAGTGATTAAACAACAGTGAGAATATTGCACAGCCTTGATTAATTACCTGAGAGAATAAAAGCAATCCGAACCTTTGAATCTGTATTTGTGCGATGACGAAAGAGAACACAGATGCTGTTGTTTACGGATTCTTACTTAATAGGGCAGTAAATATGCTTTAACATCTCTGGAAAGGAGACAGGATGACAACAGGCTTTGGTATTAATATATGTGCTTGTATTATAACTCTTGTAACTTCCAGTCATTAATGCTCTAAAAGATAAGCAAATCAACATGCAGACAGCAAGCCGGGCTATCTTCAAGCTACCGTATGTGGAAAGTATGATCCGTCACTTGTGTCACCTTGATGTATGACTGTAAGACTCAACACATTTAATGGGGCCATAAAAGGCATGGTAATTCTGCCAGGCCTGATAATAATAGACTTACAGCGCCATCATCAACATAGTTTTGATTTAAAGCTCGCCAAACAGTCCATCCAGTGAGGGTGCGCTCGTAAGCCTTGACCTACTGGCTAGACTGATGGACCGATGCCGCATGGCCTCATTTCCCAGTCCGACATTGGAGCAAAGAGGATACTATTCTAGGATCAGCACTGCTCTTAGCTAATTGGTGTGGTACAGGTGTGACCAAGCCAATGCACTAGTGCATGATTTCTGTAGAATTCCAAATGGGATGGAAAATCACGCCTGAAATACAATTTTAGCAGACGAAACAGATGCTACATATCCAACACAGAGAGCTTCCTATTATCTTCTGAGCCGTTTGCAATGTGATATATCCTGCCATTTGGGCTCCGTGTGGTGGTATGGAGAGGCGATTAATATTAGGGTTGAATATCTTTCTCTCTCTGATCGAGTAGGGCAGTGAGGTCCTCGTGCAATGAAGGCTGGAGCTATATTTACCTCGATAAAGTGTGGCAGCACATCACGTTGGGATTCTGTTACTTGCCACACACTCACACTCTCACCAACTTTAACGAATGGACATATGCACAGGGCACGATTCTTACACCATTGCCATTACCCATAGGACTGATCATAGAGAGCAAGGATGCTGAAAGCAGAGACTCTGTAACTAATGAGGGACTGGATGACAGTCAGTCATTTTGTTATAAGATCAAGACAGGCTTCCTCTGACCTCTCACTTTTTGCTAAACAGAGCACTTTTAAACATGCTTAACAACTGAACAGTATCTTTTCTTCTCTGCTACAATTACAGTGACTTACTCTAATAAACTGTTGAATTAAAATGAGATTTTTACCTTCAAATGCTACATTTTTACCTAATAAACATGAGTCCTGTGTCTGTATATTTAAGTGGAACGCTAAGATTTATTGTAGCCTGGTGTGTGGCAGCCAACAGAAAAGACACTGAATAGTATTCAGACCTCTTCTGCCCCCTATTGGCTGTATTTACACCTAAAACCTAAGGATGGAAGAGATGTCAGTGCAGTCTTATTGATTCAGACTCTTATGACTGACATGAATAAATGACCCAGAGGAAAAAAATGTGCCTCTACACAGATACCAGATGGACTGCCACCGGCTTTTTCCAATTTCCTCGACTGCAAAGTATGGTTTCAGAAAAGACACTGACAAATATTTTCAGTATTGATTTTGTTACATACTCCCCAAGTGAGACCACTATATTATTTTTTACAAGATACATGACAGTGATCAAACAGACAGGAACTGATTTACTGGCATGTTGTTTTAACCATGGAATTAAACTTGTCTTTATTTATATGTAGGAAATATGGTAGCTTGGTATTTTTCTCCTCATTTTAATAGTTATCCTAGATAAATGAATGAAGATGAATTGAAATGAAGCATTAGCTTGCACAGCTGCTGAAGAATTCACACCTATTATTATAAAAATGCTTTTTTTGGGGGGATGAAAATTTATAAGCACCAATGACAACACTGAGCAGAAGAGAAAGCTTCTTCTTTTACTCTGCAATCACTACTCTTTGCAGTGGACTCTGTCTGTCTGTCTGTCTGTCTATCTATCTATCTATCTATCTATCTATCTATCTATCTATCTATCTATCTATCTATCCATCCATCTATCTATCTATTTATCTATCTGTCCATGTCTGTCCATCTGGCTGTCTATCTGATATATGTATATGGATCTGTGTATGTATGTATGTCCATCTATCTGTCTATCTGTTTGTCTATCTATATGTGTATGGGTCTCTCTCTCTCTCTCTCTCTCTCTCTCTCTCTCTCTCTCTCTCTCTCTCTCTCTTTCTCTCTCTCTCTCTCTCCCCACATAAAGCTGTAAAGCAATCTGTTTAGCTATCTACCCATTTTTCTGTCTGTCTGTCAATCTTATTGTCCAGTACAAGAAAAAAGATTTTAAAAGTTATATCATCTTTAGCCACTAGATGGAGCCATCCACATGAGGCATAGTCCATTATCCAAGCTCTGGCTCTTTGTGAATGATGTCAGTAAAATTCAGCTGCATCGACACTGGACTTGAGAACAATTCCCCAGACTCTCCCTCCTCTAACCACTCTTATCCTTCTGAACCCCTCTGCCAGATGTGTTTAGTCTTTATTGTGGATTAATCCGTAGAGTGTATACACTGCTACACAAAGCCTTTAAACTGTGGAAGGTTTTTGGTTTGCCGGATCAGAAACATATGTTCTACTGGGAATCCCAGTGACAACATGGGACAACAACACTATATTAAGAATGAAGGTCAGTGAATGGTCATCTCGGAGTGACAGGAATAGAAGCAATGCATGCAGAGGGTCAAGCAAGACCAAGTGTAGCAAATCTAGTCTTTTCTAATCCTGTGTCTGATCTAATCAACTTTCCTTTCATAGTCTAGCATTCTTCCATTCAGGAGTCAGTGAGAGGGCAGAGAGATCCTTTATCTCTCTCTCGCACACACACACACACACACACAGAGACAGACACACACACACAATACAGTATATATATATATATATATATATATATATATATATATATATATATATATATATATATATATATATATATATGGATAAAGCTGTATTCTGAACTTTGGTCAAAAGATGTTGATTTAATTTTCCGTAATTGAACAAAAAAATCTTATAATCATCACTGGAAAGCTTCAGCAAGCTGTTCTGCAAGTTTTCAACCATGCAAAGTACTTCAGGAAAAACTGCAGTTACTAACATGATGAGATGCATTTTTTGTCTTCATAGGAAAATAGAAAGAGACAAAAGACAGACAAAAAGAGCGACTTGTAAGTGAATAACTCTTAATAGCTGTTGTAATGTAAGTAATTAAAGGAATTAACATTAAATGCAACTAAAACAGATACATACAATGTTGTTTAGTAAATAAAATACAATTTAAGAAATTGCTTGTGGTGTAGAAAAACAATAGAACAATGGGTTGTGCTGGAAAATAATGGATTCTCGATGGATTAAGCGGCAATGACATTACAGCACCCTATTGTGGATTATATTCCTGATATGTTTTATTCCTCAACTATCCCTCATTAAGTCACCTTCGATTCCAGGTAAAGCTTTTTTTCCCTAAAAGAATCCACTCTCAACCAATTCACTTTAATAAGCCCTGCCTTATCTGCCTTATTTAACTTCCTTATTTAAAATGATCATGTCTAATCAGTTCTTGTGATCAGAACTTTGTCTGGCCCTCAGCCTTCAAATGAAGAGCCAGATTAAGAAGTGAGATTAGGATACATGGAACTTGTAGCTGCTGGCCAACATGTGGGTAACAAAAGAGACTCGTGGAACAAGGCTTTGGATTCAGCTTTATCGAGGCAGACCATAAAACTGGCTTGAGAGGGTTTTTCTTGGGTAAAACATAATAAATCTTAATAAGAAAAGTTTACATTAGTTAATAATATAAAGACTTGGAAGAGGTGGAGTAATGTGGAAGGCAGGTGTTAATTGGTGTGTTAAGAAATTAACGCTTGTGGAGAGTCAAAGCACAACAGCTGTGTGTTTTTCCCTCCTCTAACAAATGACATTCACACTAATGACAGATCGGATAATTAACTAATGAGCTCAAGCTTCTGTGGGAAAACACTAGACTTTGTAGAGCCTGAGAAAGCTCAGTTTAGAATTCCTGAACCAGAAGCTAGTAAACTTCTGTATTAAATGTCACTACACTAATGTAGTGAGAAGTTATTATTTATTGGGTCATTTGAACAATTATAGCTTTAAGAACTAAGTGAAAAGAAAAGATTCATTATCACAGCTCGCGCACACACACACACACACACACACACACACACACACACACACACACACACACACACACACACACACACACACACGCACGCACACACACACCCCAGTGAAATCCAGTACAATGAAAACAAAGGGCAGACTAAATAATAATCTAATATTTTTTTTTTAGGAAAATACATACAAAGGCCAAAGGTTAAGTTGTGTTTCTTAATGGAATTAAGCCAGGCTAGAAAGAAAAAGCTCAATTCAAAAAGTCAACATGAAAGCAAGACAAGTTCTGTAAGAAAAAAACACTAAATTATTGCCCAGTGCCAGCCTTTAATTATATACGTAAAAAGTATTTTTTATTGTGTTCTCAAATCTTCCCACTGCTTCGATATTATCAAAATGCACTCAATATTTTTCAGTAACACAATGCAAAATAAGTGCCATTACATCATACCTGTCCAATTCTTTCATTTCTAAAAAGAAAAACACTTCTTTTTGATGGTTGTGGTACTTTTAAGTTACATCTCCCTTATTTTTCTATCTTTCATAATTCTATATACATTATTTATACATGCAAATGTAAATGTAAATGTTAAAATAAACTTTTCACCCATTTCAAAACCATCATGCATGACCTAAAGTGAATACAGACAAACATCCTGGAGCCCAAAGATCACACTGTGTCCGAAAGCCTCAAACAAGTCTGTTCCTTTCTGCTACAAGCATACAGTATATGTGTGCCTCAGTTAAAGAAAATAGTGTACACATAAAGAGGAAGGACCTGGAAATGGCACTATTTTCCGTGCCTATTTATAGCAATGTATGCAAGTAATTCAACTTGAAAATTAGATTATATGAACAAAGTGTTTCTTGAACAGAAAACCACACGGCAGGAAACCTTCAGTTCTGTTCCATTACACACTCCTAATAAAACAGCTACAAGGTTGTGCAGTCACCCTGGGTTTTGGCATTTGAAAAGAAAACATTCCTCCTTCTGACAAAGAAAAACACAATTTCCTGTATTTCCTCTACAGAAAACAGCTTCAAGAGGAGCTGCCTTGCTCTGTGGAAACTATACCACAGAGATAATGTATGTTCCTTGCTATGGACTTGTGACTTGCTTACTCCCAGAAGTCATAAAGGTAATGACGACGTAAAACACAGAGACAACAAGATCGGCAAGTGTCGTACTATATATCTTACTAGACCCAATAAAGTTGGCCATTTGCTGCATGTACAACCCACAATAATCCTCTTCATATTGTCTTACTAAAAGAGACTATTAAATTACATGAGCATACTCTATGGGCTGTGTTCAATACAGGGTGACAGTCCAAGTTTAAATTAAAAAAATTAATAAATGCCTCAATTAATAATTATAGGCAACCAGCCCCAGATACAATGCATTCAAATTAATACTGAGAAAGTAAATTAAAGTGAGATGTTGTGTCCAGGTGCTCAGTTTTTTATACATAGTCACCCAATTGACAAGTACGTTTAACATCCAGAGGAAAAAAAACAAAACTTCCTATTGACTATATATATATATAGTTGGAATATAGTTATATTTAAGCATCAGGAATGTTGTAACTTGATTAATTGGCTTTTGAATCTCACTGCCTGCTACACTAAACTGGTGAGGTGCAATCTGGTTGAAGGTAGAGCGCTTAATTAACATGTACAGATGTCAGACGATCGTTTTAAAATGAAATGTATGTGGAGATACTGATAAAGCCCAGTTTAAAAAGTCCAGTTTAAAGCTGTCATTGAGAGTAGAGACAAAAAACACCAAACTAAAACATAAGACAGGGTATCAAAGCTGAAAACCAGACTTCCACGTGCCTGGTGGTCTAGCTAATATATTTATCATTCTCAAAATATACACTAAGAAACACTTGGATGGGTGTTTCTGTCCAGTGCGTTAGCAAACATATTCATGAAACTGAAATGAAATAAATGAATAACTGACATGATTATTTCTTTATTATTTTGTATGTGCCACACCTTAGACGCCCATGTGAGATATCATCATGATGTAAACACCACGTGTTGAGTTTAAATATTTGGTGTGTTCTATGTTTATTACCAGTTCGATCTGCTAATCATTTTACCGACAATGTAGATGACAAGCTTGAAAACTTTTCTCCCTCCAATACTTCCCTATACCAATTACTGCTTGTAAAAGGCAAGAAAAAAGTATACAGAATCTAAACCTGCTCTCGCTATAGCTATTTTTATTTCACACAAATTTTCCTTTACTTTCTTCTGTACTCTAGTGGTGTAAAACTCTTGCTTCAGGTCAAGTCTCAGGGCCAGAGTCTCCTCACTAAGTGAAGGTGAAAGCCAGATGTTGCTCTGCCATTTATGGAAAAGTACCTGTATGAGGTCAAAGCCAGCCTGCCTGATCTCAGTGGAGGAAAGCAAGCATACCAAACACGGCTCACTGCACATCCCAGCGGAGGTATAACTGCTAGTGAGCTGCTGACAAGGGACCTTCATTTGGCCAGAAGTCTTTTACATATACTCTTATATTGGTGTATGAACCTAAGTAACACAACCAATAAGGTCACCAAAATATGTATGAATTCTCAGACATTATATATATTTTTTATCTCATTTTCAAGCAGCAAGTACCGCCCTGGAACAATGCCATGATCTGAAATTTGCTTTGAAGTAACACTATTTTAATAGTAGTCATTTGACTGTTGTTGCCTATAATAGTATTTAATGTAATTAATTCAATGTAACTAATAGTTGTACCACATAACTGTAGCTTTACATTATAACTTACATTACACATCTACATCTACAGCTATCCCAATGCTACTGCTTCCCTGCATTTCAGTAATTTGTGTATTATTTTCTGATTAGCTTGGATCATGTTTGCTGGTGATGGTGAAATACATCACCTCGTATGACAAAGTTTGAGCTACGATCCCCTTAGGCGTTACTAGTTACAATGTACCTTAAGTACCTGTGGTGCAACCGAAATTCGACACATCGTTAGTTTTAAACTCTCATCGCACAGTTTAGTACTGACTTTACACCTTGACTTACGCGCAGCTAGTGTGACTGGCTGCTGCTGGACACTCAGTACCCTTGACTAAATGACACCTTTAGGATTTCAGTGCATGTTTCCACTTGTTTCAGCTGGCCTAATAAGCAGATAATTACTAGCCCTTTGAGACCTCCCTTAATATTTTCTGAGTAGTTCTTTTTGCGTCCTGAACATAATTTGCTCCCCGAAGAGAGGGTTAAATGCTGAAAAGGAGGGCAGTTGTTTCTTGCTGCCAGTGACACATAGTCACTTAGACTAGCCAACCAGAGGTGAGTCAGCTAGCCAAAATGTGCTCCCTTACTCACTAGCTCCAGGGAAACCTGCTGGCTGTGAGCCATTAACACAACTCACACGTGGGAGGACTGAAAATAACCATTATAAAGAACGACCCTGATACAATCTTAGCAAATTGACCCTGAAAGCAGTCTTTTTTTAAGGACTACATGCTTTGACTAACAACTTAAACTGAATCTCTATTACACTGAAGAGTTTAACTAAATTAGTCTACGACCTTGGATAAACTTTAGCATAGCGATTCTGATATTTGCCGTAACCTACACATTTATCATGTGACAAAGAAAATATTAAACAAAAACAGACAATGGGATCTGAAAACCAATGGCCAAATCAAACTACAAAATTAAAACTACAAAATTACAAGATTCTTAAAGGTACTTTCTGATACAACCGACATGCTTTAACGTCTCTTACCAGCAATGAAGGGAGATGTGATGAACTGGAAGATGGGATGGCCAGCCCTGTTACAAAGAGACAAAATACAGTTTTAATAAACAGGAGTATATTAAAAGAATTTGATACAA
Source organism: Tachysurus fulvidraco (assembly GCF_022655615.1). Lineage (NCBI taxonomy): Eukaryota > Metazoa > Chordata > Actinopteri > Siluriformes > Bagridae > Tachysurus > Tachysurus fulvidraco. The sequence goes on along the minus strand of NC_062530.1, from coordinate 19,193,308 downwards.
TAATAAGTATGAAATAACAAGAATAATGAGAAACAAAAAAAGAAAAAGAAATGTGAAACATGAACATGCAAGGAATTAAAACATCAATAATAATAATAATAATAATAATAATAATAATAATAATAATAATAATAATAATAATAATAATAATAATAATAATTAGATCCTTAGCCTGACAGGTAACAGATAATCTGATTATCCAGTTAACAAAGAAAAGTAGGAAAAAACAAAATTAATCAAAAAAAAAACATTAAGAAATTATGAACTAGGATAAGCAAAAACATACTCTAAATAGGTACAAATAACATTTGTAATAAATAATAAAGTTTTATTCATGCAATTTTAGTTCTGAAAACTTATAATGCCCTGCAGACACAGGAAGTGACAATGAATAAATGCCTTTGTTACTGTACTTAAGTCTGGTGATTAAGCATCATTATATTACTCATTGAATCCTTTTTTATTTCGCCTTTATTTACTAGATTTCCAAAGACATGTTTAGCCTCAGATATCTTCTAATATTTAAATTCCTACCAAATCCAAACTACCAAATAAATCATGTGACAGCTTAAATACAACTTATTCCACATTACTGTAATCTATTTGCTTCTACTGTATGTAAATGTTATATATTTTACGCCACTTTGTGTTGACAGGTAACTATTAGTATTAATTTAGTGTGCATGGCCTAAGCTATCATGTGATTAACATTTATGAGAAATAATGAAATTTACCATCTAATTAAAATCAGTGTGTTTTCAGACGCAGACATTTTGTTTCATTTTGTGAATATTCCTTCTCCTGTTGCTTTTGACCTTAAGAGTTTTTACTCTCTATGTTAACATGAGTGAAGACTTTGATACCGTTCTTTAACATTTACATTAGTATTTATTTTGAAACGGTATGTCACCTGGACTTATCTTGCCAAATACAAGTTTAATTACTCTATTACATATAAAAAATACAAATAAAAAGGCCAGGCACCAGTAAATTCCCTGGAGAATTAGTGCCAGTGGTTGCAGGTAGAGGTGAAGGGCTAAGGGGTGAATATGAAGCAGCGCTTAACATAAGGTAAGGTTTTAGTGCTTAGTACTGTTACTCAGACATTTGGGATACATTTGCACACCACATTCTCTGTGGTTAAATTGCCTGGTGTAATGTACAGTGTACTCTAATGGACTGTAATGGCCAAACCAGAACAGTGCAGGCCGAGGTGCCACTCCATGAACTCATGCTACATGAATGGACAGGAAGCAGGTCCAGGCTGCAGCTGCTGCTCAGCTCTGTGTTGGTGAAGTTCTGTACTTCATGTCTTATTTCTTTTTTTCCTTTTCTTAAGGGCTGTTAAGTATTCCCATGCCCATCACACAGGCCTGTGCTGAACCACAGTACTGCCTGCTATGCTTCAATTACAGCCCAACCACAAGGCAAGGCCTGGCTTCTCTCTCTTTCTCTCTGAGTCAGCATACACATGATCATGCAATAAAGTGACATAAAGTGAAGGAAAAAATATAGAAAGGAGATGTGGCCTTCTAAACATGATTACTTCAGTTTGTTTTGCTCATAAATCCAGAAGACAGCCAAAATGACAATATGTCATTTTATGTATATATTAGTAATACAGAATTTAATACATGTAAATTAAACTGGTGGCTAGTTGGACGTATTTCTTCTTTACTTTACCAGTCCCGATTCAGACACTTTCCATTGTCTGGTAAAACGTCTTCACATACCAGCACTCATTTTTTTAGCTTTAGAGAAAGCCACTCAGGTATAAATGCAATTACAGCTGTTTATATAGAGGCTTTTTGGAAATAATGATGGGGCTCTGATATCACAATTACGGCACACAGCCAATTTAAATGAACTTGTGCAATGATATTCAAAATGTCAGGACTTTTAACGTTATATCTAAATCATACGATAACAGATACAGGACCAAATGGATATTAGTAGTACAATACAATCCACTGTGTTCAATTCAAGGCAAAAAAAAAAAAGAATGCCAAATGTCTTAACCTCAAACATCAGAAACGTTTGAAGTCTCCTTAAAGAACTGACACACATCACTTTTGCAATTTGAGAAATCTTCATATGGAACATGACAAAACATGAATACATATGAACATTAATAAATATTCTGTTCACACATAATTATCACACTTACAGTACAACAGTGTTACCTGATAACATTCTTTAACACCTGAGAAATAACACCTAAGGTTTAGTAAATAAGTAATTCACTTCATGTTACCAAGCAGAAAAGTAGGTACCTAATAAAAATTAAAAAAAAAAACTACTCAGTTTTCATTTTTCAGTTTCCATTTGCTATCCATATTTAATGATTCTCCATAATAGTGCAATATAAACGTCGTAATGCAAAGCCAAAGAGCAATCTTTTTCATGCTAGAACAAGAAGGACATGATATCTGGCAGGGTTTCAAATGAGAAACACTGGTGAAACCAAATAAAATACAGTTTTACACAAAGAACCTTTCTGCTAACTGTTTAAACATATTAAGAGAAGATGAAGCTAAAAATACTAAGACTAAAATAATGTTTAGCCAATGACCTGGTCATACATCATTACTTTAGGTATCAATTTATATTCTAGTCCATGAGTTACTGTACATTTAAATTTACAGCATTTGGCAGATGCCCTTATCCAGATACATTAAATCTGGTTCACTAGGTTACAGCCTTAAGATACCATGAGCCTAAAACACTGTTCTAGTATATTGAAGATATTCAGTGGAAGTCACATTCAAATAAGCCATGTTAAATTTCATAGTGTATTTTCAGTATCAAAATTTCGTTATCCTGTGAACTGCAATAATGTAGGATTTCTCTGTCTAACTACTGTACCTCATTAGTCCTCAAATAATGTGACTAAGACTCAAAAATCAAACATGATAACAAGCTGAAACAACTATTGTATTAGGATTTATAACTGCAATGTTAAACTTTAAAGGGAAACCAAAATGCCAATGCTTGGGTTTGCCGAAAATGGGATCAATTGGCCAGTGAGGTTGGGAAACCCTGACCTAGTCAGTTAGACTTCTGCTCAACCTGAACATGGGACTGGGCAAAGCATTAAAGCTGGAACATAGGTGGGTTAGGTAATACATAGTCAAATTTCCTTATACTGTATATGAGGAACTCCAAAATACAATATCTTTGATGCATGAGAAATATGGCATTTGCCTTTTCTAGTCTCTTTTACTTTGATGATAACTGCTGATAGGAACTGCTGATTTTGTTTAACCCGTTTTAACTGAGGTCACAAAAAATGAATTTCAACCTGTTTTAATTTGCCCATGTTTAGCAATAGATGTCTTTGTCTTGTTACAGTGGGGGTTATTGCCTCATATGAAACTAGACACTCAGTGAATATGTCATTTTTCATAAGTATTTCTGTTTTTACCCAAAGTACATAATATAATTCATTTATTTATATCTGATAAGTGATCACGAGCACATGTTAAAAAAAGTTCAATAAAAAAAGTAACCTGTCTTCATATTATCAAGGTGTACTCTGTGTTTCTACACTCCAGTTTAACCCTACTATATACCTAGAAAAAGCAAACATTACCATTTTGCCCTCTTCCTGTTTATTTAACTCACATTCAGTCAACACAGTAATGAAGTTGTATATCTTTCACTTTTCATGCCATGTTTGTTAGCCTGTTGCTGAGAGGTGGACAATGGCAGTGGGGATCATTCAGTTCTGTCTCATTAACAGTCGGACCCAAACACAGCCGGTCCATCAGACGAGAAGAGAAAAGAACAAGAGAAAACAGAAGGCAGATCAACCTGCACACACTCACTCACCTGTGTGATAAAAGCAACCAGTGTAGGGTGAAATGCAATCCATATGCCAACGTATGCTCATGGTTAATAGCAGAATGAGAGTCATTCTCAGTGCAAGTGCTTCATGACTGATATAATGATCCAGTAAGGAAACATATAAGTGTTCTGTATTCCTGACTACAGTTAAATTGCCAAACCATTTATGCGTCGATCATTTGATGTTAAACCAACTCTGTGGATTTATAGCATAGTAAAAACCAGTAAAAGACGCTGTTTGAGCTTTTTGTGTGGACGTTTACTAGAGACATTTTAGGTTGCGAATATAAGCTCTTGAATGGGATTTAGCTAGTAATACTTTGTTGGTTCAAATCTTCTGATATTAGATTATTAGAAAAGAATAACTGTGACATACACCAACAACAGAAAGGGCTACTTGCACTCGGGGCTATAACATATTTCTGTTTTGAAATTACACAAATCGTATGTCTCTAGTAGCATTGCTTACAGCGAGCAGTACAATGACCCAGCAATGACAAACACATGTTTTTTTCAGTCTTACTACAAAGTAATAGTGATGAGCTAACGTTACTTTGGGTGTTCATTTTGATCCATTTTTTTTCCCCCTTCCTACTTGTTTAAATATGATGAAACATAAGTGTTCTTACATATTGTCAGGATCTTCTGCAGACAAATGGTGTGATAAAGAGCCACTTCCATTATAATGGACATATGGAAGTCTTTATTTGGTTATAAGGCAGAAGTAGTTGTGCAAATACCCTATTATTTTCTTTATCTTTGTGTTTTTTCACTATAATTTGTTTACTTTGCTTTTCTCCAATGCATAATGAGTGACTCCAATCTTAAACCTACATGATACAAGCATGACCAACATACATAGTATAATAAGTATGTAATAACTAATCTGAACGTCTGCCTTTAAGCTGAGTTTTCCTGCCATTTGAAATCCTTGCCTTTAAACAAAAAAAAGCTGATAATTACATTTTAATTATTCATAAACAAAGATGACTTCAAATAATATATTAATATGGATACATATGGAAAGTGTTCTTATTCTGATATTAAAATGTTGTCCATGTATCAATTGTGGTAATTAATTATTAAAAAAAAAAGAAAGAACATATCAGGTTATGACACAAAATAAGCAGACTTCGTTGTGGCTGATTTCTGTAAAATGGTGTTTCTGTCAGTTATAAACATCCATACTTTCAAACAGTATTAAAAACAGTACAGGTAGGTGGGGCTTCTTTACAAAAAATGGGTCTTTAAAATAGATCTGGATGAGACACACAGAATAACCTGTTCCAAATAGTACAAAATGGCAAACTTTCATCATTTCTCCAGTCCAAATTAAACGTTAATAAACTGCTGAACTATTCAACAGCGGCATATCAAGTGAAATGTCTATGCAGCTCTCCAGCTCGGTGCTCTTAACATTTGGATAGCTGACTCCATCGTGCCTATGTTCTGGAAATCAGTTTTCCCTTGTTGCATGACCTCTTCAAGGATAAGCCACATCAATCCAACAGACAGGCTATTGCACATGCTGAGAAGGAGGAAGGAATAAAAGAGGTGTGAATGTACAGCCATCACTCACAGCAGAGAGCAGGCAATCATGGTGGCCCTGCTGGAGTTCTAACAGATGCTTAAGCAGGCACAGTTGAACCACAGTGACACAAAATCAGGTAATTTATAGGTAACTGCTTATAGTCAGCTAGGAATAAAATACTTATTTTGATGAGATGGCTAACATCACGTGGTGACAGTCACTAAGTATTATTCACAAGGAGCAGGTTTCTTTTAGAAGTATAATGCAAATTGTGACAAAAATAGACTTAATGCAATATTATCATTGCAGAGCAGAAGAAAGGAAGCAAACCATGGTGTTTCATGATTTATATGCTTAGTGCACGTCGACCTAAACATATAAACTTCCACAAACTAGAGAGAGCCAAACTAGTAGAGAGCCCAGCAGCGTCTCTACTTCCTCCGAAGGCTGAGAAAGGCACATCTCCCTCCCCCAACCCTGACATGTTCTACAGAGGGACCATTGAGAGCATCCTGAGCAGCTGCATCACTGTCTGGTTTGGGAACTGTACGATCTCGGATCGCAAAACCCTGCAGCGGATAGTGAGGACAGCGGAGAAGATCATTGGGGTCTCTCTTCCCTCTATCATGGACACTTACACCACACGCTGCGTCCGCAAAGGCAACAGCATTGTGGATGACCCCACACACCCCTCACACACACTCTTCACCCTCCTGCCGTCTGGAAAAAGGTACCGAAGCATTCGGGCCCTCACGACCAGACTGCGTAACAGTTTCTTCCCACAAGCCATCAGATTTCTCAATAACCGAACTGTACTATACTGAGCACAACATACACACACATCATCTGTATGGACTGCACAGACCCTCACAAAACACACACACTGTTTTGCACACTTTTCTGCTGTTTTTGCACATATTGGACAATATCTCAGTCATCTGCTGTTTTTTGCACAACTCCATATATAATCCAAAGGACCTGCTGCTAAGAACCTGCTGCTGTTCATTCTTTTACTGCACAAAATATTGTTTGAACATTCAGTATTTACACCGGTCGGTCGGCGCTGTTTCTGTTACTGTTTATTGTCTTTTGTGTATTGCATTTTTTGTACTTTTTGTATTGTCTTGTAACTTAATGTCTGCACTGTTTTTTGTCCTGCACTGTCTTTTGTCCTGCACTGTCTTGCTTGTCTTGTCCTGCACTGTTTGCACCAGGTTGCACAGTTGCACTTTATGTGGCTAAGACTACTTACATGTCCTTAGCCCTGTCTTTGTTTTATGTAGCACCTTGATCCTGGAGAAACGTTGTCTCATTTCACTGTGTACTGCAACAGCTATATATGGTTGAAATGACAATAAAAAGCTTCTTGACTCTTGAAACTCCGCACCCATCTGCTCAGAGTCAGCAGGTTTATGAGCAGCCGAACATCACAGTCAGAGCCATACCGTTCTTAATGATCCAGCATCCAAGTGTCTCCTCCTTATTACTCATTCTCCATGACACACACTGAGGACATATTTTTCTCAAACACATGAGACAACTGTCTCATAATCATCTGGCTCATTGATTGTGAAAAAAACAGAATGGTAGAACAATTGCAAACCCTCGTCATTTAATAATTAATGAAGCCAGAGTTGCTAAATAGCCGAACAATAATACATTCAATGCATACAAAAACGAAACAAGAGACTAGATGTACTACAAAGTGACTACAATGATACTAAATAAAAATAAATGCAATGAATTAGACTGGGCTGTGAAAAGAAGTATTTATGAGCATATGGTAAAATCATTCATAATAACAAAACAGTTCTCATTTGGAAAAGATCTTCCTTTCTGCCATTGTAAAGTATATAAAAGCCAAAAATTGAAAGAGGGATAAGTCAGTGAGATGCAGTGTTAAAGCACGGATGTAATACCCACTGTCTGACCATCTAATAAGAGCCACACGAGCAGAAAAACCTTAATGGGTCTATGAATAAAAGGCCTTTTTGCCAGACCACTTTGCAGAGCAGCTGGCAGATCTCCAACTCAGCAGCAGGCCATGGAAAGCTACAGCAGCCAGAGATATAAATGATTACACTCTCTCCTTCAGCTTGTCATCCAGAACAAAGAGAATAAAGAAGAGAGAGAGAGACAGAGAGACAGAGAGAGAGAGAGAGAGAGAGAGAGAGAGAGAGAGAGAGAGAGAGAGAGAGAGAGAGAGATTTAAGCCAATCTCGCATTAACCCATCTGTTTTCCCCTAGTGCTGGAAAGCAAACTCCCTCCAACCCACTTTCTAACTAATAAACGTCATATTAAAGGAGTTGTGGTTTACTTGGAAAAGCATGAGAGCTTCCGAAAAAGTTTTAAAATGGATAGAAATGAGGAGAGGGGAAGGTGATATACTTTGGGACTAATACATATGGATACAGTTAAGAGTCCCTTGAGAACAGAAGGAATATCTAAAGCAGACATTTGTAGCATTTAAAGATGCCAACGGCGGTATTTATATAGATGCCTCATAAAGAAATTCAAAGTCCCAAAAAAAGAAACTCAATGTCTTTTTGGTTATGTTTGTTTGGAAGGACTACTGCCTCTTTAACCATAAAGACTAATAGTAATAGTGAAGCTAGCTGTGGTGACTTGGTGGTTATGGTGTTATGTTAGATATTAGAAGGTCCTGTGTACAAATCCTAGCACTGCCATGGCCATACAAAATTCTGCTTAGTTTTATCCTGAATACAGTAAGCTCAATGAACAAATGTACAGGATTATGTGTTACTTTATACTACGTAAGAGATTACAATACTTATCTAATTGTATTTTGTAAATGTATTTTACAATTACGGTTATTTACTTAATGTTATTTACGGTTATTAAAAAGTTTTTACAGCATATTATTGCCAAAGCTGGCTGCCAGTTAATCACTCTAAGACGTTCATCAATTTTTCCCATTGTGATCCCATTAGAGCCTGGTTCCTCTCAACAGGCCTTTTCCTTTCCACTGGATCTTTATCACTTGATCCTTATGATTCATCGCTCATCAGATTTCTGTAAATTCCTTGGTAACAATGTATATGGTGCATTTTTACCAAAGAAGCACATTGTTCATTCAACAAACATCTATGTTTTACAATGCTCACATCATTTTACTCATAGCATGGATGTGCTTTTTCAGCTGTCATCATTCTTACAACCAGACTTACTGTAAGTACACTTGCATTTTCCGGTCATTACATCTCATTTTTAATACTTGGTTATAAAATATAAACTGGGCCAGTGGTGTCAGCTGTGAGCACTGGAACAGATCAATGAAGAGAAGGCAGATGAATAATTTTAATATCCTATTTGTGTCAAAAACCTTCAACTTACCTTATCTTTGTACTCGCTTTCAAGTGCTATTAGCAATGTTTCAAGCATGCTCTTGGAGATAACACTCCAGCACAAATGGTTTTCCTGTAGAGTTTGTTAGAATCTAAATTTGGCTGAGAACCCAGATTTCTGCTATAAAAATAAAAACCATGCAGATGTTTTATGTGGAACAGACTGGAAATAGTGTTTCCAGTGGAATTAATGTACTATATCCCCACACAGAAATACAGTGTCTAATGGAATAGTTGTGTCAAACACATGTGGAAGCACTACAGTGATATCTTTTACTGAAAAAAGATGATCTGTATTTCCCCGGTTAATTGCTTGTATTACAACTAATACCTGACCGATGACAAATAATTGTTAACAAGACTGCACAGTAACTCAGTAAATAAATAATATGTAGGATTTAAGCAGGAATGAATTAGAAATACACATTATACTAATGTATACTATGTAATTACCCAGTAAGTAATATACTGGTTGAGTAGCTCATTATGAATAATTAAAGTGTTTTATATATACTGTATATTCTGAGCAGAACTGCATTAACTAGTCATTAATTGAAATATTCCCAGTCTTAATGAATTATTAATTGAGATCTACATAGAGTAGTGTATTAACTGAGGAAAAAAGTGATTCAGTGACTCAGTAAATATGACCAATACAAATCTGTGGATTTCAGACCGAAATAAATTATAATAATTATTCAAATGCTTTAAGTTTTGTTGTAAATTAAATATAGTCCCAGAGCCTTTTTACATACTGTATAGCAGCTACAGAAATGTATCATAGTGCTGTAGATCTACAAGCATTTGCAACATTTGACAGATGCCGTTATCCAGAGCCACTTACATTTTTATCTGGTTTTATACAACTGAGCAATTGTGCCTTGATCAGGGGCCCAGCATTGGCAGCTTGGTGGACCTGGGGTTCAAACATGCAAACTTCTTATAGCAGGTCCAACACCTTAAACACTAGGCTACCACATCCCCCAAGCAGTGCTCCATTACATCCACATAACACCAGGACACCCTGACATCCCCCATTGACAGGGTGAGTTTTTCCATAAATTAAACAACTAAATTTGCATATCCTTTCAAGCTGTTTAAGGACATCAATTATGAAGCAATCCCAGATGTAGATCATACATCTCAGCTAAAGAGGAAAGCTCTCAAGCTGCACACGGAAACCAGCCACTAAGAGTGACAACATTCAGGAAGGAAGGCTGTGTTTACATCTCACGTCAGCAACAGGGTTTGTGAAAAAATCTCCCTGGCCTTTTTGAATTGGACGGATTTGTGCATAAATTTCTTTTGCAGTGTACAATACAACTAATCCATAATAGTTTATATAAAATAATCTTGCATATAATTTACATTATAGCTTGAAACATAATCTTTCGATATCAAATCAAACATTATTTTGGAGTTGGTGGTCAGTTCTTTGAAGCAATAAGGTGGTATGTGAGGCCATAAATCTATATAACTATTGCAGCACATTTATATCTCACACCATGCCACAGAATTTTAATGAAATTGAGGACAGGTCAGACTTTCTTTCTTTTGAGCCACTCATTTTTTGATTTTTTATTCCGGTTTTAGATCAGTTTTGTGCCAGATCATAAATTTTGAAGAATTCAGATGAAATAACTGTTCATAATGCCGTAATATTTGTCATGTTTTCTCTTTTTTAATCTGGGTGATTAGGAAAAGGTTATTAAAGAATCAACAGTAGCTCTCACTTCCACTGTGAGTGTAAAGGCTGTAAATAAATGACAGTATCTGTCTCTGGCTGGTTTGCAAAATTACAAGAAGAAATCTAGTAAAAGATTGTTTGCCTTGCAATGTGATACTAGAAAAGGTTGAATCATGTAATAGCTTCTTACTGACAGCAAGAGGTTTATTCACCTTCTAGTTATTAATCTTTTTAGAAGTTTGAATCAAATATTGAAAGTAATTGGATATATTACACTGGGCAAGTTATTTTGAAATGACAGAGCATATAAATCAGTATTGAGTAAAAATTGGTAGCTGTAATATAGTAATATTATTATTCTTAGATATATTATTTAAATGCATAATTATATATTGTTATAATGTTTTTCATTGTTTGGTCTAAATATTTTGGTGTGAAATGTCATACATACATTTTTTTTACCTTAAAAACATTTGGTCTCATGTAAATAAATCTAACAGTGATTGAAATTTTATCATTCCATCGAGTTAAAATAACTATCATAAACATTATATAAAGGGGGGCACGGTGGCTTAGTGGTTAGCACATTCGCCTCACACCTCCAGGGTTGGGGGTTCGATTCCCGCCTCCGCCTTGTGTGTGTGGAGTTTGCATGTTCTCACCGTGCCTCGGGGGTTTCCTCCAGGTACTCCGGTTTCCTCCCCCAGTCCAAAGACATGCATGGTAGGTTGATTGGCATAACAAACCCATAAAGTTATGTGAACTTAACTTCTCCAATTGTTTTGGATATTGAACAAGTTTGTAAAGCATATCATTGTCTTGAAATCTTGAATAATTTACAGGGAATAAATGCAGCAAAACCTTATGTGTGTTTGAAGTTATCAACAAGTTCGGTGAGGCTACTCACTACTGAGTCCTTTTTGGACACCGTTAGTTCTGTTGTGGGTATTTTGGGATTTATGCAATTAAGTGGAATGTTTATATATATATATATATATATATATATATATATATATATATATATATATATATATATATGTGTGTGTATATACATATATATATATATATATATATATATATATATATATATATATATATATTATATATATATAAGTTCCATGTAATGGGTGAATTTCAAGTATGGCACTGAATTTTGGTTTGCTATTGAAAGTCCTAAGCCCTAAAGCTTTCTTTTTTATATAAATACAGACTTTGCAGAGGAAGGATGCTTTAGAAGTGTTGATTGAAGTACATCTGAAAGTGTATGGTGGCAATACCCATACAAGAAAGCACGACATTGTGCAAGGAGCTGGAGATTCGTATTGTTGACCCAAGTTTAATTTGCTCACCGAGGTATACTGCTGAAACCCATTTCAGAGAGCTACTGTGAAATAAAAAACCCTTCAGCTGAACTGACTGCAAACTCCCAAGTGTCACAGTTACCTTCTACAATGACAGGGGTTCAAGGGCTCTACTGATTGTCCTGTTTATGCATTGGTCTGTCTTTTAATACCCATTTCCTATTACACTAAACTAAACATACAATTCTCTTTAAAAGCTATGACATACTATAAAAATCAAATAAATATAAATGTAAATAACAAGCTTCAACGTTTATTATTGTCAAGCTCATATCTTTTTTGTACTAGACATTACCATGCAGAACTGGGGGGTATTATATATCAGAGCAGGTGAGATAAAATATCATCCTCCGTTATATGATAAATCTCTTTGACTGACACTAAAAAGACTATTAATCACTATGTAGCTAATTAAGCACAGGCATAACGAGAACCCCCTGCGGCTGACAACACTAGCTGAAATGCTAGCTCACGAATAGTTCCTTCAACGGCGCTGACAATCGACCACCTCGCAATGTTATTCTAAGACACACACAGAGGCCCAGCTTGAAAGAAAACATTCACATAAAGGAAAGGAAAATTAGAGGTTTAAGTGTTCCAGTGGACACTAAATGGAGCATGTTGTATAGTTTGCTAAGTCTGGAACTGACATTTCACACCTGTACACACTTCAAGCAGACCTATTAATCTACATCAGCAAATAATTCACAACTTGACACAGGTCATCTGAGGCAAAACCCTTTCTAACACTAGGTGTCAATTTACTGAATAGAGCAGGCATTTATAAAGACATATTTACGAGGCAGGGGGCTGTTGGGGTGGCCAAAGTTGTATTTATTTGCCTGATGGCTGAGCCAATTTAGCTATAACAGCCAAAAAATAAAAACACCGAGCAATTTCTTTCATTTGGTATGTTGCTATGTTCGAGAATAATGTGGTATGATGGACTATTCAATACAAATCCCACCGCCTGCTGCACCGCGGTTCATGGTTGACCATTTTTTTCCCAAGTGCACATTAATTAGCATGAATTACAGACAACTAGACAAAAATGTCATGTAATTTGAATTTAAACATCAAGAAAAAACTAAAACAGCTAACCATACTTGAGTATCTTCCACATTTAATGCAGGGTCAGAAATTCTGAAATGCAGTTGGATTTTTAGACTTTTATTAAATGTGCAAACATTAGAAGATGACATGATTATACATGTTCATTTCACTTAATCTGAGCCAATGCAATGAACTAGCCTACCATATGTTATTTTCTTCTACCGGCTAACACGTTTCCAGGTAGTCAGATGAGTTCCCAGACAATCAGCTGTCCCAAACATGAGGACAAAAATGCATTCATGAATGGATGCTAATATATTTAAGTGTTTAGCAAAACCTCTTTTAAAACAATTCAACACAATTGTTGATGTCCTTTTGTTGAGTGCAATCACAATGGGCCACATTACAAACTTTGTTAGAAAACATGATCAAATACTTGTTTGTTTCAATCAGTCTGCAGTAAAGCAAACAACCAACAAACTTGCTTGCCTTTTTTTTTATTAGAATATTTAAATGCTAATCAAGTCAGTTTCCGGGCAACCAGCTGCTCTAAATATCAAGAGAGAAATGTATTCTTGGAAAGAATCAAAGTTTTAGCAAAGCCTACGGTAAAATAACACAATAGAAGCCCAAAATTACAGAGTAAATGACCCAAGAATAGCCGGCAATAAAAGGCACTCTGCTGCCTTCCCATACTCTAATGGATTATTAAAGCTCTGTCAAATATGGTTTATATCAGCAGGACAGACAGGATCGGCTCTCAGCAGCTTATTGGCTTTCACCACAGTCTGTTGGGATGCCCAGGGTTTGCTATTGCGAGAGACAATTTTGCTCTCACGGTAGGTGAAATACGATTGTTGTGCTGAAGGGCATTGAATTAAGTTGAGTAATTCACTTCTGGTTTTTCAAAAATAGTTCCTCACAGGCTCGAGCATGTCCTCCCTGCATGCTGAAGCTTATTCTCCAGGCTCCTCAACGCCAACCTATCATTAAGCATTAACATTAAAGTAAAGCGGCCAAACTCACATTCAAAGCATAGCAAAGCACAAAAGGTAACATTTAGTCAGTTGTTTAATTACTGCAGCAGGGTGGTTATTGTAATGAAAAAGCCAAGGCTTGTTCACACACACAAAAGTGCTTTTGACAAGTGCCTGGTTACAGAAGGGGCTGAGTGATGACTGTGGCTTGCCAATGAGTCCCCTTATGTGCCATTAGTCAAAGAGCATTCAGGTAGTGAAGATAGCGCACTGGGGTGCTGCATGCTGCGGCAATACCCTGAACTCTCTTTCAGCTCCATGTACATTAGGACAGAAAGTTTCAAAGTAACAAGCTAGATAATAATAATAATAATAATAATAATAACAATAATAATAATAATAATAATAATAATAATAATAATAATAATAATAATAATGTTAACTGTATAATACATAAATTCATTCTATCATCTTCAGTAAATGATCTCTCACATTCAGGGTATCAGTCGATCTGGAGCCTGTCAAGGAATATGAGAATACACCCTGGATGGGATACTAGTCTATCACAAGGTACCACACACATACACACGTTCACACCAAGGTGCAAGTTAGAGTAAACTTTCCACCTACTGCTATGTTTTTGGGAACTGTTTTTGGGAACTGGGAGAAAGCTGGAGATTCTGGAGAAAGCAGGGAGGACAGTTAAAATCTTCACACAGACAATGCTTATAATTGATTAGGGGACCCTGGAGTTCTTAGCTGACAACAATACCTGCTGCCCAACACCCACAAAACACAAATCTGTTTAATTTATGCAGATATAATTTTTTATTATTATAAATATTCTATTTATATACAGTAGCACTTCTTACAGCGTCCTTTACAGAAATCCATATATACAGTTGAAAATAACACACTATGAAGGATGCAACTTTATATTTTTGGAACTCAAAGGCAAAATGTATTACACTGGTGAAAATTTGTGATATACATATTAATGAACTTTATCTTTCTATACCTTAACTACACTTATTTGGCAGTTGAATGGAATGTGCCTTGTAAACTTATTTGATTGTACTTAACTATAACCAAAATGTAATATTTACAAAAGTGAATCATTTCCCAAACTTATTCCACTGTTATTATGTCTTAGTGTAACAGAAAAGTGCTCACCCTATTGTCAAGCAATCACAGGATGGGAGGGACAGAATACTCCCTCTTCCTGTCAAGTACACTGACACTAGCCATACTCTGAACCTATGCAATGTATGCAGATTGCAGATGAGTGTGTATAGTGTTTTCCTTTGAGTGTATTAGTCGTTAGTCTCCCAGAATTGTAGCTGTCAAATCATGGTGATAGACCAAATACATCACATAGACATTTTTATGTCAACACAGTGATAAGAACTCTGCTTTGTTTTCTATTCTTTGTTTTCTATTCTTTTAATTCATGTTGAATTAAGAAGTCTGTGACACGAGCCCCTGCATAAGATCTTACTACAGTTCTGTTCAGAATCAGAATTCAACACCACTATTGTACAGAGTATTTGAACGATGATTAATTACACATTAAACTATTTAAATGTACTGGTACAGGCAGTTTTCCCAGATATCAACGCAACTACGATACAATTCCAATGCTAATGACTGTAGGTCTAGATTGAGCTGCATAAATTATTCTGCTGCCTGTTACACCCTCCTCTGCACCCTAGCACACATCTTCTATATAAACTGTCACACAGATTTCACCTGCACCATTGGAGAAGAAACAGAGAAGGACATGGCCATGGAACCTTTGACCCTATGAGTGTGTATCTCAGTTTTCATTGTTCAAACTCCCCTCTATAATGATCTCATTCCCACTCCATAAAGCAGCACCCTTCACAGTGTACCACTGCATTCCATCATATGATGGAAACCTGTTATGGTCTATAAAAGTCTCACTTCTCTCTAATCAGTAAAAGCATGTGTTCCGAATTACACATTCATACAGGCTTATGGGTGTCAAATAGACCAGGTGGCTCATAGAATATCTTCCTAGTCTGTGTTAAACAACATCATACGTCTTACCGCTTTGGTCTACATCGAGGCATGGTTTAAGTGAATTGCATTAGAGTTTACAACAATAACAAAGCTGCAATATAATATTACAAAGCCTGCACTACTTCACTTTCCTGTCCTGGGTTTATCCCAATTCTAGTTAAGTGCACAGCCGAAAGACACGTATACTCATGTTTGTTTTGAGTGTATAGCCATTTCCTAGCCTTGATTTCAGACTGCTGATAGCAAACAACATGCGTAACGCAAACTCCCCTCCATGACAGAGGACTTCCTGGCAGTAGAGATAAGGTTTCAAAATGACGAGCCGGTTACCCAACGCAAATTCCCCAGAAAAAAAGCAACAAAGGGTCAGAGAGGCAAATAAGATTAGGATTTATTTTACCAAATGTTGCATCAATGTTGATAAAACGTTTTTCAGTTAAATTGTTTAATACAGCATCTGTGCAAAGAAGACTTTCGTATTTAATCTGAATATGGGTATTTCTATAAATATAATTTTTCTCTGCATTTTGCTATCATTCCCATGTGAAAATGTTGTACTGTATTAATTCACTGTAAATAAAGTTCACTATTTGCAACCTTCTAATACTACACAATATAATAATATATTATATTATATTATATTATATTATATTATATTATATTATATTATATTATATTTTGCTAACCATGTAATTTTAAATATGGATAAAAACTGTAATGCACTGTGGAACTTTCTCCCTTTGCCTCGGCATAATGATTCAATATGCTGAAGTAAGCCTCATAGCAACTTTTTCACTTTCGCTTCAGTAATATTTTTAGGTTGATATTTCTACTTTGAACTGAGTAAAAATTTGACATTTTAGCTGCATCCCAAATGATGTAATTATACCCTGTGAACTTCTGAACTATGTACTTTACCCTCTAGTGTCTGAATTTTAAAAAGTCAGTAAGCCTAGTTAGTAAAACGGTAGATGCCAATGGCATCAAATACACCACTAGCTTTTTTTATGTTTAAATGCTGAAAAAATAAATCACACATTGTGGGATAATTTAAAAGACATCTGCAAGATGCACGTTGCAGCTAATCATGAGGTCAGCTAGCAGGAGAATGGCAAATAAAACCATGAAGCGAAGAATTTCAAGGCCATATTTGCACCAGGAACCTAATCAATCGCTGTTAACTTGATCAGTCTTGATCAGGCTCAACACGGTCACTCAGCTCGGCTAGACGTTGACGTACTTTGTCAAAGTTATGGTAGAGTCAATAATATCAGAACGACTCTAAAGGCCTTAAACATAAAAAATCGTTATCCAGAGTGATTGTAATGTAGCGAAAATAATCCTTTAAGCTTGTGCAGTATCATGTGCCACTTTCTTAACAGATAGGATACTTTGAGAAAAGAGGCATGTCTGATTATAGGTTGAGATGCCTGAAGAAGGCACGAGAGACTTTTTTAAAAAAGATATTTTAATTAGATATGTAAGACATCCTCAAATGCAAACTTTTTAGCTGTGTCTGAAAAAAACCCATTTGGGCAACTGACTTCTAGTCCAGAATACTTGTGTGTGTTACGGTGTGTCTATCATTTAATAATCATTCAGCTCTACAGGCCATAGATCACATATAACATATAAAACATGTAACTGAATAGAGCATTGTTGCCTAACAGTTTGTTGCATTTCAGCTTTTCTTTATTTATTAATTCTTATATAATTCATACTGTATAATTTGAATGACCTATCATTTGATTTATTTTTCCCACATCGTTTACCCCTCTCCAAAATCCGTCTAAAATCCTGCAAAGCAGCCTGTCATAAAACCTCTCCCCCGCTCACGAGGACTCACAAGGACAATTTATGAAGTGGACACTTTTTCAGGTAATATTGCCCACAACAGCCAATATTACCTGAAAAAATGTCCACTTTATAAATCAACTGGAAATAGCAGACCATTTGGGAACCTTCTGGATACTCGTTGCAATATACTACAATTTAGGACACAATATTTCTAATCTCAGATCGAATTAGGTAGGCAAATTAGGACATTGGCCTAATCTTACCTAATGCACAGGAATGTATTTAAAATAAAATAAAATAAAAAAACAACAAATTATTTTTATTCTTTATTTTGTAACACAACACAAAAAAACACTTTCCTATAGTTACTGAATATTATGCTTTAAGATAAATAGATGAATTACGTGTCATGGGTCAAGCTCTTCAGTATACGCTTGTCAATATTATACTGATGATAGTATTAGAGTAATACATAATGGCTACAGTATTTCTGGCCATATGCAACAGATCACTAAACCATTAAACACTGCAAATCTTTTTCACACGTTGAGTCTGCCAAAACATGAGAGCCTGCATCATTAGAGTCAGCAAGACCGGCTACAAAACGACTTGTATTATCGCTGAACAATCTATCATTTGTTAATCTTTCTCACACAAGGTTGCAATGCGCAAATGAGTTCTCTAATAAATATTTTATCATGTGCCGTGAGTATCCTGTCCAATCCAATTTTCTGTAGCTGTTTTGCTGGATTGCATCCTTCACGTAATCCAAATGGAAATCGTTTAATGGAAACAATGCAAGCTGGTCTCAAGCCATGTGATTACAGAAGTTTACCAATATGTTTTTAATATCCTGTATGGCACGTAACAATGGCTGGAACATAACTGCAACGTAAAACTGTGTTCAATTTGTGCAGATCTATCTTGTACAGTGTAATACAATATCTATCTAAGTGTTATCTAGAGGACAGTATTGTGCAGTCTATAAGGCATTACGGCACTTCAGGCTTTCCGATACTCCTTTGGAAAAAAGTTCATGGCAAAGCATGCAAGCAGTTTCTGTGCTCAGGCACGTCTGGCAAAAACAATCAGACAAATAAAATAGTTCAAACAGCCTGCAGGAATCAGTAAACCAGATGCCATCAACCACAAGAATTAATGTTCAGACCCTCCATTCTCTATCACACACGCACACACACACACACACACACACACACACACACACACACACACACACACACACACACACACACACACACACACACACACACACACACACACACATGTTCACTCTGCATGAATTAAAACAACAGGAAGCTGCTAATCCCGAAACAGCATTCCAAGCTTGTATTTATAAATAGATGTTATTGTTTAAACCCTATTCATCAGGTTGTTTTTTATTGACGGTATTATTTATTCATAACTTACTAAGTTGAATAGCTAATTTGGCTTATTGGTGAGCATCACTTTCTGCTGACTTTGTTAGATATAGTCATAAGCTTCCCATTCATATTTATTAACTGCCTGCAGGCCTTTCATGATTATGAAATTTGTGCTAATGATTAAATGTCATAAGCATAATTAGGATTAATGATTGTTCCTGACTTTATGTCCCTTTTGTAATATGTACATTGTAGTCTAATGACTTGCCTCCACAGCCATTTTATGTATAATGAAATAATAAAAATGTTTGTCTTTCAGTTGCATAGTGAAAAAAATTCCATTTAAATACATAAATCTGCAACTGGATGATAAAGAATGTATTAAAAATAATATGTGTGACTCCACTAAATATGGCTGTTATTTGTTACTAATGATACAGTAATGCCTCGCCACTTCGCGGTTCAAGTTTCGTGGTTCAAGTTTCGCGGCCTCTGTGCATCGCTGATTTTTCGAAAATATTCATTGAAAAATAAAAATAAAAACGGTTTCCCAGGATGCCAGACAAAGAGAGAAACTCTCTCAGAGGCTTTGTACATACCCACAGCACTCAGACAAGGCACATGATTGGTTCCCGGCGTGAGATCTGAGCTGATTGGCTGCGCATCATCGCATCCTCTGTCAGCTTCTTCCCTTGTTGTATCTCGCCACTCTCGTTCACGCTGTCAACTGTGTCTCACGTATTGTGTTCAAAATTAACTTTTCGTTAAGCCCTTACAGTGCCTCCTAAGCGCCGTGCCCCTGCAAAAGATTCCTCTAGTGAGCCGAAGAGGAAGATGATGACCATCAGTGAAAAGGTCAAACTTAGGGCCAATCCTACTTTGCGGATTTTCACCTATCGTGATGGATTCCGGTCCCCATTAACCGCGATAAACGAGGGATCACTGTATTCGTAACAAATCTTACTGTTAACAAGTGCTAGTTTTGAGAAATTGTGAGAAATTGTGAGTTTGAATCCTCCAATTGGTCAGGTGGAAGAGCTGCATTTCTCTGTCTCTTTCTCTTTCTCTCTCTATTGTCAATGACTACACTAGCCAAAGAAGGTCATATATTCAGGCCTATAAAGAATATGATATGTATGACTAAAAACACTCCTCCAAACATAATCAGCACTGCATACCATTAAGTTCAAATAGTCACACTGGGTTTCTGCATTACAGACAAGACGTCATCAACTGGGTTAAATCTCTGAAAGGTATTACATGCTACACTATTTGAGAACCACTGTCTTCATGCACCACGATAGAACGTACTATCTTTACAAAATGCATAAGCAGTAAGTTGGAATTTGCTGACCACTCAATGTCTCCACAGAGTGACATCATTTATAATGAGCACACTTAACCCTCCGCAATGGGATTACGCTATACGATGACAGTTTGTAATTCAAGTGTGGCTGCTTATGTCATGCTGTTTTTGAGTATTTTGTTCGGTCATGATGGCAGGCCACAGTTTGTCTCAGAGACAATGAGGCTGTTGTTCGTGTCCGTGGTGAGAGCTCACTGCACTGAACAGCCTGGCACTGTATCCCTGCGCCAAACAGGTCAAAGGGAGAACAAAAGTGTTGATAAAACAAACAGCTCTGTCAATGTGATCCCCTAGCACTGGATCACTGGGTCTATGTGTGGATCCTTTTGAGCTAACTGTAGAGAATGGGTACATTCCTGAACATCAGGGTGGTAAAAAAAAAAAAAGCCATTGTGATGAGTGAGAAAATGCTATATAATGTATATATGTTAAAACCTTCTTATCTAAAATTTCCCCATGGGTATAATTAAAGGATATGAAAAATAATATCCTGATAAATGTTAATTTAGAAGCATGCCACATTGTGATTTGATGACTTGTGCTGGCATTAATCTCCCTGTAATGCAGCCAAAATCAAGAACTGCAAAACAACAGGCAAGGGGGTTGATTTGATTGAGTCATCGCCGGGTGTGGTGGGTTTAATGATAGGCTGTGTTGGTTTAAATCAGGGGCATGATGGAGCAGATCTAAAATCTATGGCTCATCCAGCTAAAACACTGCAGACACGTGCCACATGAGCAGCTTGGGGCAGAGGCAGGAAATAGATGCTGAATTCCCTCCGTGGAAAGGGCAGAAAGGGCAGTAACCTGTAGACTCATTGCTCCTGGCAGGAAGTCGAACAGGAATGTAGGGTCATGCTTTTCGTTCCAAAGTGTCACTAGTGGTGATTCCAATAGGATATAATGTAATGTGTGTTGGAACGTGGATCACTGTTAGGATAGATACAATGTAAGCATACAGTATAGCCAGAGAGATAAGGATTAAAAGGTATGCTTCTTAAGATCCTAACAGATGCTTTTGGCAAGAAAAAAACTCCTTGAGACGATATTACGAAGAAACTTTGCGAGAAACTAAACCCAAAAGCTATATATATATAAAGTAGTTATAAATCATTGTTCTTCTACAATCTATAGTAAATTCAAATAGTAATCGAAATGTTATAGAACGGACGTTCAGTCGGAGTAAGATAATCATTATGATTACAGCAGCAATACTGCACACCGACCTGCCGAAGTGAATCGTAAGGTTAATTTGGCAGGCATTGTGGTGGAAATAAAAACGTAGAAAGAGATGAATGTCATCACTCAAAAATGTCAATAGCACACTTCTCAAAGTCACACTGACATCAGCCTTCCAGTGGAGGACTGATATAGCACTAACTGTTTCAGTTTTCTAACAGGTCTATCGTGTGACACTCACGGTATCCAAAATAATCATCAATGCCAGCAATGCAAAGGATGTGAAAGTGCTGAGATTCACTACTGAAGTGCTCTAAATAAAGATATTTGTGAGGAGAGAACTGAAACTGGGCTGAGAGCTAAACAAGCAAAGACTCAATCACACAAACAAATGTATAAACAAACAAACTATATCATTAGTATATATCATGAGTCTGCAGTTATTTACTCATCTATTGTCTGGCAATATATAAACGAAATTAATATTAGTAATCATTTATTAAACATTTAGTTGAAATGAATTCAATCCTAAGTGAAATTAACATTATAACAATATGTACGGTGTTAGAAAATATATCTAGAATGTTGACAAATATTATTCTTATTCCTAAGAAGAAGAAGAAAAAAGAAGAGGAAATATATATAAATATAATATAATATATTTATATAGAGAGAGAGTTTTTGCACAGAAACAAAAATGAAACAGTAAGTTTGAGTCAGTCAGAAAATGAACAAGTTGGAAACAGGATTGTTGTCCTACCTGGTTTACAGTCCTCCTGAAAATAAAGAGCTTATAAAGCTGTCAGGCAAAAATGACACCAAATACATAAAAAAAAAACTTTAGTCTTCTTTAACATTCATAACTACCCGAAAAAACTTTATGGTTAAATTAATGTTTTGAGCTGAGAATCCGCTTTCAGTTTGTCTGCATTTCTCTGTAAAGCTAATCAGCATTGAGTACTGACACAGTAACATCTGACTCTTCCTCACTGCTGTCCTGAATCCTCTCCGAGCAGCACAACTGCGATCCCAGGACTGTATTTTGGAAGCGGAAATGAAAAGCGCAACAAGAGAAGGTTCAGGCTGTGTCCAAAATGACGCCCGACTTCCTAACTGCGTGCACTTTGGGGAGAACTGGATAAGAGCGTCTCCGCCCTACATAGGGCACTAACTCTCCAGCACCGGCTTGTTTAGACTCTAACATGCACGAGCTTTATTTCTGAACAAAAATGGCAAATAACAATAAATCCAAACTCATGGATCTGTTACTAAATGTAAAGTTCAATATTTTAAAATTCTGAATTTGAGAGTCAAGTCTATTTACATTCACATATGGCTTTAATTTCACAAAGTTTTAGTAAGAAAGCACACACTGTAAAGGTATACCTGTACTGTAGGTACTTCTGAACCAAACAAATAAAACAAACAAACAAAAAACAACACACAATTATTATTATTATTATTATTATTATTATTATTATTATTATTATTATTATTATTATTATTATTATTATTAATACTACTACTACTACTATTACTACTACTACTACTACTACTACTACTACTACTACTACTAATAATAATAATAATAATAATAATAATAATAATAATAATAATAATAATAATAATATTTGTTGGTTTGTTTCAGAAGTACCTTTACAGTGTGTGCTTTCTTTCTAATAGTAATGGGGAACTCATGGCCTAATGATTAGAGAGTTTGACTCCTAACCCTAAGGTTGTGGGTTCGAGTCTTGGGCCGGCAATACCACGACTGAGGTGCCTTGAGCAAGGATACCGAACGCCCCAAACTGCTCCCCGGGCGCAGTAGAACACATGTTTTGTACATTTTAGCATATTAAAGCCCATATCTTCAAATCTGTCATCAGAATTTCCCTTAGGTTTTGCTTACTTATTATATTGTTTCTATTCTATTCTATTCATAACTATTGTTACACTTCCTGTTTCACCAAGGGAGTCATATTGTTCTTCTATGTTCTTGAACTTATGCAGGATGCATAATGACTCAGTTTTAATGCATAATCTTCCAAATCTGTGGCTGTATTTTTATGGATCAGTGACTGGGAGACATGACAGTCTGGGACCAGACACCAACGTTTAAATGCATGCTGTTTAGAAAAAAATAAAAATAAGATGCTATGTCAGAAAGGAGCATTCACTTTCCAGTTTGTAAATCTAAAAGTGCAAGGTGTTTAACAATCAGATTTAAGGTCCTGGCTTGGATATGTTAGATATAAACTAGTGACCAATTAAAGAAAAAGTTGGTTAATAAATCTGCGCCACTGTGGCTCTACAGAGCCTTTACAGAGACATGAGTTTACATACAGGTGTGATAGTTTCC
This sequence comes from Tachysurus fulvidraco, assembly GCF_022655615.1. NCBI lineage: Eukaryota > Metazoa > Chordata > Actinopteri > Siluriformes > Bagridae > Tachysurus > Tachysurus fulvidraco. Next base: position 19,169,362 of record NC_062530.1, on the reverse strand, counting down.
ACTGGCACAGACGTGCTGCTAATAGCTATAAAATCAGCAAAAGCAAATTAGTTTTCATAACTAGTGATGTGTAGCAAAGAAGAGGAGTAAAAGGTAAATTTATGGTAGTCTTCTGTGACTGGAAGCAAGAGTAAGATTTGTTGAAACGGCTTTGATTTTTAATAATAAAATATTGTACAAACAATAATTTTTTCAATATTCATTATCAATATTAAATATAAATGTTGGCTATAATAATAATAATAATAATAATAATAATAATAATAATAATAATAATAATAATAATAAGAAGAAGAAGAAGAAGAAGAAGAAGAAGAAGAAGAAGAAGAAGAAGAAACATACCAAACATGATATATTTAAATTAGTAATGTTTTACTACATGTTAAGTTTCTCTCATACAATAATGAGTTCTCCTACTGAATAATAACAAACAACCAATCAAACAAACAGACAGACAGACAGACAAACAAAACAAACAAACAAACAAATAAACAAATAAATGTTTTATTACAATAACAATAAAGAATTATTAATCAGGATAATTATTGCATTAATCTGATTTCTATATGTATTTGCTCAGGTTTTATGCCCCTGAATTACTTTTGGTCAGTTACCACTTTGTTCTTTCTTTGGCGTGATCTTTTTATTAACTCATTAAGAAGAGTCTGTATGCAGATCCCTGCAACCAAATTTGCAATTGAGAAATGTTACATATGAATTGTTTTTCCTAAAAGTATAATAAAACAGATGAAGAGTTAATTATCATTGACTCCCTATGAGCATCATGAGTGTAAATTCTGCTACCAGAAATATAAAACATATTTTCATCAGTTGTCCTTGGAGTTCAAACCACTGTGAAGACCTGGATCATTGACTTTTGTTTACTTGATGTCTTTGGCTCTCACATTGTATAATTAGGTGGAGCCCTTCTGAAATCTTGTTTTGTTAGTTTTCTTTCTAAATGATACTGTGAATCAGAGCAGGCAAATACACTAAGCAACACAGATCAGTCTGATGCAATGGAGGACTGTGAGACATCGTGGGCGTTTGAGTTAAGAAAGCAGGATCCATATTAAACACCTGGTAAAGAGATTTGATTTGAGCTCTGGTGCCCACTCCTTAAACAAGGCATTTATGAACTGCACTTAAAAACTAATCAAATAGTATTTAACATGCCCTACGAGAGCAAACCGTTCGTTTATATGATGTCACTAAAAGGTAGTAGAGGTACTGTATATACTCTAGGCAAAGATTGTAAATCCAAGAGAAATCCAGAACATGTACTGTAGAGAGAAGTGGAGTAATTCAAAGTGATAGTACATTAGAAAGAGTGTGCAGTCCCTAATGGATAGTTGATCTACTGGGCTATCAATGGGAGTTCATGTAAACTAACTATATTCCACGGCTCCAACATGAACCGATGTTGTGCAAACATTTGGATTCTATGATACTCAATGAAAATGTATGTTATTCCCACTTAGCCTGTCGTGGAAGACCACAGGGCCGGTGAAAATTATAATGAGACTTACAGCAGTTAGATAGTGATGGACAGGAAGTGTCCTATTCCTGTCCCCTTTAATAACAGACAGCAACTGACAGCAAGGAGAATTCTTTTGAATGAAAGCAAATGCAGCTCTACATTCTATATTATTCTTTGGTTTACTTTTGCTTGTATGTGTTGCTGAATGGCTCAGATGCATTGGTCAACTACAGTACATGGTCAACCATATAGTGCTGGAATACAAACACTGTATGATGTATTAGTGGTTTGGCTAAATGAAATGAGTAATTAGAACTCAAATATGTTTAACTGCCATATTTAGACATTGTTTGAAGAACTAAGATTAATTGAGTTACTTCATTTGTCGACATGAAATAACCGTAACATACCTACAGTATGAGCTTCAGCTGAAATCCTGTATTCAGTGATTCAGCTAATTTTTGGATATCGATTATTCAGAAAATGTATGAGAAACTTTCAATCGAACAAATTTATATTGAGTAATCCACTCTATATTCGATTACTATTCATTTTTCCATAAATGGATCTACTGGATATCTTACAGTATGTAGGCTTTTTGGATCAAAAATCTTCCAACTTACATTATTTTGCTAAAAAAAACAATAATAATTAGATTAGAAATAATTAGATGACTGTATTGTGATGTTAAACAAGGAATACAAATATTATCTATTCAACTCTGCTTTGTTTGTATAGCATTTTAACCAAAGATATTGTCACATGGAGCTTTAAAGAAATCCAGATGTCACTAATGAACAAGCCCAAGGCAACACTGGCAATGAAAATCTCCCTGAAACTACATGAGGAAGAAACCTTTAAATGAACCACATTAAAAAAGGAACACATTGTCTTTTGGGTGATACTGGATATTGTAATTTGGTTAGGATAAAACATAATAATTCGTATTTTTCAGAAGGATGATTGGCCAACATGCCTGATGTCTGGGATGAGTAAAATATTTAAATGCTGCAAATAACAACTAATGCAAAAGCATGTCACATCATTTTAACTATACTCACAGATCTTTGCAGTATCGGCAATATTGTCTACAAACAAAGTCCTTTTTATGCTTTAATGAATGATTTATAAACACAGACCTGATATTGATATACACCATTATTTCTTTAGTGCTTAGAGAGCATTGCTTTCTTAAGGCAGATGTTCATATCCAGATTCTGTACATTTGAGCAGCACCGTCATTAGCATGCAGACGTAGTACAGTCTTCTTGACAGTGCTAATGAGTCGTCATGCAGACTGGGGTTCGGGTCAAAGACATGGGATTAAGTACTTAATTGTTGTGAGTCGGAGGGATTACACCTGCAGGAGAGACAGGAAACAGGCTCAATTACTTGTCAAGGCTCAGATCTATTACTGTAAACACACCCAGGTCAGCTTCTGTGCGTAATTTACTGCATTGGGAATGAACACATGAATGAAAAGAGTTATCAAATAGATTTTCCAGCCATTTTCCAGGATGCTGATCTGACTGAACTCAGAGAGGTGGAATGTGGGATGTGGTAGCTTAGGGGTTATTGCACTGGTCCACTGTTTGGAAGGTTAAGAGTTTGGATCCCAGGTCTACCAGGCATCCACTGCTGGGCCCTTGAACAAGGCCCTTAACCCTCAACTGCTAAGTTGTATCAAATGTAAGTTCCTTTGGATAAGAGTGTCTGCCTAATACCGTAAATGTATTTAGTTTAGATCAAGAATTAGGGGTGTACTGTCTGTATCCTTTTAGTGCTCTTATTGTCTGCATCTGGATCTGTATTTGAATTTGATCCCAAAGTGAGTGTGTCGTAAAGCGGAAGGGTTTTTGTTTGTCTATTTGATTGTACTACCAGTATGCCTGGGAAACATTAAAAAAGACATGGAAAAAACAGCATGGTGTGTGGCAGTTTCTTAACCACAGCTACATCACTACTGTATGTATATATATATTTATTTGCCCATTTGGTTTCCCAAACCATAAACAAACTAGTTTAAACCAGTTTAAAGCCTAATTTAAACCACTACAATGAAAGATGAATGAATACTGTGAATAAATAATGCAATATCTCACATCACATCACCTTATTTCACTCTCACACTCTTTCACACCCTCCTAAAGGTTAATGTGGATGCACACATGTAGACTCAATCTGTGAAGCTATCTAGTATGTTAAAAACAAACAAACACAAAAATACTCCTACATATATTTCATATTTCATATGTATTTATATCTGTTTATTCCGAATACTGTATGTGTAATTGGTTACACCCTTAATAAGAATTATATTATATTAACCAATTTTGGCTGAAAGAGTTTGACGTTGGTCTGGAAATAGCTTTCTTTTCTCTCTCTGCGTGTCTGTGTGTGTGTGTGTGTGTGTGTGTGTGTGTGTGTGTGTGTGTGTGTGTGTGTGTGTGTGTGTGTTTGTGTGTGTGTAGGTTGCATTGGCAATACATTTGGCTCACTAAGGATGAGTTTATATGTATGTGTAGGAGTGTGAAAGCACAAGTGGGCCAGTCCAGACACAGATAAATTTAGTCTGTGTATTTTTATTTTAATATCCCACTTTGTCAGTTGGCCTCATGTGACAATTATTTGAAGAAAAATTGACAGCCCCCCTCTCTGTGATGACTTCTTACCATCCTCATAGGAAAAATATTATGTTTTGTGTGGTGCAATCAAATTTTAATCTTTTAAGCCCACCTTAGAACAGTAAGCTGAGTTGGATTTTTTACGCAAGCATTAGCGGTGATGAGCCTCCTCCCACTTCAATAGGCCTCTGAGCACAAAGACATTAGGATCCAATGTCACATAATTGGTTTAATCAGCTCTAATCATGCCAAGGGCATTAATCTGAAGCACGAAGCCCTTCGTCCACATTGTTTATTGTTCTTTGTTACTTGAACTTTCCTCTAATACAAAAAGAAACTCAGGTGTACACTATCATGCTTCCTGCATGAAGATGTAGCTGGAGACACAATATATATATTTTTATATACTTTTCTGCACTTATTTCATTGCATATCTAGTTTCTGGAAATTAAATAGACAAAGGTAAGTCTGAGTATGGGCCCTAGAATATCTGATGTAACAAAGAACAATGACAAAGTTCAGTATCCATGTTTGTGGAATTACAGTAACATTCATATTATTTCCCTTAGCATTACCTCATACTTGACATTAAACTGGTGTAAAGGGCAAGTGAATGTAGCTAGAGTGTGTATGTATTATGGATTTATAGGTTTAGTTCTGAAATGGGACTACAGATTGGCTTGGTTATTACACAACATGATGTGTTAGGCTCCCTTCTGTTAATGTGAAAAACAGCAAGCCAAGCCACAGTGGAACCACTAAAGCACTACATCCATCTTAGACATCCATCAAGAGTTATTGTACTGTATGCTACATAAAATACATTTGTTAAAAAAAATTAGGCTTTACAGTACTCCGTTGATAATACTAAGTATGGAAGTTATGTAAAGAATTAAACACGATAGAGAGCATTATAATAAGATAAGCTTTTATGACTGGGTGGTGCGAAGCTTCGTACCTGAAGCTGTGCGTCTATACAAAATTATTCAATTTTGTCTGACCAATTAAATTTAAGAATTCAACAATATTCTCATATTAATATAAACAATTTCAATATCATCTAGTCCCGTTTTAGAGCTTTGGGTCATTATCCCTATCGGGACTGAACAAATGCTGCGGTTCCGGACTAATCAGAAATGAAACCATGCACTTAAGAAGTGCTAAAACTGGCAGCAGGAACGGTGTTAGTGTTAAAACTGCCTCAATTTTACAACACCAAAGCCCACTGGGATATACTCTCAAATGGTTAAATGGCTTCTGAAATCAATTCAGGCATATTAAATTACCCAGTTAGCATGCCCTATTTCTCTGTTTTTAACATTTCACTGTGTGAACAACGGCAGCCTGTTCCTGACAAGCATTACTGGTAAAAGCATTAAGTTAATACACATGACCACATGATGATTGACATGCTGAATATGTGGTGTGGTATAGACATAAGACTGGTTCTGATATGACTGTGACTGAATGATAAATGAGAAAATTAGTGACAGGCATGACACTGATGAGACGTGTGCAAATTGCACAACAAACAAACAGCTCGTTTAGGAAAGCCATTCTTGCCTTAAGGAACCACTTAGCAAAGCTGTCAGTGATAAGAAGCAGGAGTGTGAGGGTGCATCATTAAAGCTCAACACGAAGAACAGATTAAAGAAGAAGAAGGTGACTCAAATGTCTGTGAATGAGAATGAGGGGCTTGGTAGAAGGGAAGAGCTCTAGGAGATCAGCCCTAATACCTGCATCAAAAAAGTCACAGTGCTCAGTCAAAGGTGTAAAATTAATATGCTGAATTTATTAATCTCACAGGCAGGAGCTGTACGTAGTAAAGCTCTCTTGGATCACAACATGACACACTGCAGCATTTGGCCTTCAGCAAGTATTTCAAAAGTCACATGCTGGCATTTCTTTTGATTTTTTTTTATCTGATGCTCAACAGCTTTCATTTTTACCTGCCTGATAAGTAGAATAGCAACACAAACTAAAGTTCCATGTGCAGGATTCTGACCTTGACTATGGAATGAGTCCAATATTACATATAAAAAAAAAATTGACAGTATTAATTAAGGTGGGCATGGTGGCTTAGTGGTTAGCACGTTCGCCTCACACCTCCAGGGTCGGGGGTTCGATTTCCGCCTTGTATGTGTGGAGTTTGCATGTTCTCCCCATGCCTCTGGGTTTCCTCCGGGTAATCCGGTTTCCTCCCCCGGTCCAAAGACATGCATGATTGGCATCTCTGGAAAAATTGTCCGTAGTGTGTGATTGAATGAGAGTGTGTGTGTGCCCTGCGATGCGTTCGCACTCCGCCCAGGGTGTATCCTGCCCGATGACGCCTGAGATAGGCACAGGCTCCCCGTGACCCAAGTATTTCGGATAAGCGGTAGAAAATGAGTGAGAGAGAGTATTAATTAAATAATAGTATCCTGCCTTGTCCATGAAAAGTTTGTTTATTAATTAATTAATTACGTTATTTATTTTTTCTTCATATGGACATTCGAGGTTATCTTCATCTGAGAGACATTGCTTATTTTTATGAGCAAATATTTAATGGATAAAATGACACTTACGTTAGCTGTAAGTAGAGTAGCTGACTGCTTGGCTACCCTGTCCTTAACAAATGAGGGTAAAAGAAGTGTACTTTATGATTTCATGACATAGATTTAGTGTCTTATGGTTGCATTAGGTTGTGCACGCAAGTGCACGGTCATATAAAACAAAAGGTGAATAAATACAACATGCCAGATTGAATGCTCTTTTGTAACCTAACAAACAATAGAAAGAATAAACCAAATATCATGTGATATATTTCACACCTATAACTAAGATTATTCATCAAGTTTGTTGACACATGACTGTCTCACTCATATGTGCTTTTATAAGCCTTCCAGATTTAGTCTCATTTTACAGTTATAATAAGCTCCACACTTCTGGGATGGCTTATCATTAGATTTTGGAGCGTGACTTTAGGGATTTGTGCTCATTCAGCCACAAGAGCATTAGTGAGAGCAGGCTCTGTTGTCAGGTGAGAAGGTCTGGGGTGCAGTCAGTGTTCTTGTTTACCCTAAAGTTTGAGAGGGATGAAGTCAAGGCTCTGTGCAGACTCTCAAGTTCTTCCACATCAACGTGTTAAACCGTGTCTTCATAGAGCTCACTTTGTGCAAAGAAGCATCATCATGCTGGAATATTTTTGTGCTTCTTAGGTCCAGTGAACGGTAATCTTAATATTACATAATACAGATAAATTTTTATCTCTTATACTGTATGTTTCCAACTTTGGCAGCGGTTTTAAGAAAACGTAGATATGGGGTTGACGGTCAGGTGTCCACATACCTTTGATCAGTGTAATAGAAATGAGAAATATTACTCATCTCACTCTCACTCATTTTCTACCGCTTAACCGAACTTCTCGGATCACGGGGAGCCTGTGCCTATCTCAGGCGTCATCGGGCATCGAGGCAGGATACACCCTGGACGGAGTGCCAACCCATCGCAGGGCACACACACACACACTACGGACAATTTTCCAGAGATGCCAATCAACCTACCATGCATGTCTTTGGACCGGGGGAGGAAACCGGAGTACCCAGAGGAAACCCCCGAGGCATGGAGAGAACATGCACACTCCACACACACAAGGTGGAGGCGGGAATCGAACCCCCAACCCTGGAGGTGTGAGGCGAACGTGCTAACCACTAAGCCACTGTGCCCCCTGAGAAATATCATTCAATGCTTATATATCATTCTATTATTCACTTACTCACTATTATTTTTATTTTATTTTTTTGCCACAGTGTATTCCATTTCAACAGCAAAGTAAAAACAACCCCATCTTTTGAAGTGAATTCTTTTATAGGCTATGAAAGGCTTATGATCTTGAAACTATTGAAAACTGTCAAAAACTCCAATTGTAAAAAATCTGAGAAGGTGTGAATTGCACACATGTGCCAGAAAACCAAATTAATACCAGCATAAACAGACCAAAATTTCTCACATAAATACTGACATAACCTTTGAACTTACTTCACTGACAATTTTTTAAAAATATTTTTTTTCTAACGTTTATTCCATCCATGTGTTTTTATTCACACACACACGAAACTGTAAATGGTTTAAATAAAACAAGTTTACATCACTTATTAAAACCATGCTTTTGAAGGTTCCTTCCATACACATAAAAGAAAACCAGAAGCTGGATAAGATGCATCTTGTATCAAAGACAAGTTGTAATAAACAGTTTGAGAACCCAGATTCTATCAATTAACTTGGATATAACATGGGGACACTTTAAACAAATGTGGTGATTAAAAACAAATAAACACATTTAACAGTTGCCACAGTGTGAGGCCATATGAACCCACAACAGAGAAGCATGGCATGCAACTTTCATACACACCAAGATATCTCTAAACATTGGCCATGACAGTATATATTGCTGTAAAAGTGTTCTTATTTATCAATCAGCTACAGTAACACTCTGGATGTGATGTCATTCCATCACAGGGCACCACACACAGCAAATTCTATACCTGCTAGAGATTACTTTTGAGGAAGAAAGTATACTTATAAGTAAAAACTATTTTTGTTTTTGGCAGACTGAATGTAATTTGAATGAGTGTGTGTGCCATGCGATGGGTTGGCACTCCGTCCAGGATGTATCCTGACTTGATGCTCGATGACGCCTGAGGCTCCCCATGACCCGAGAAGTTCGGATAAGTGGTAGAAAATGAATGAATGTGATTTCTCACAGGATGTCTTCAGTCATTTTTGAACTGAGAGATGAAGGCTAACCCTTCATGCAACTCCATCCATTTTCTGAACCATTTATCCTATATAGGGAACTCAGGGCACAAGACAAGACGGGGACCCCCTGGACTGCGTGCTATACAGATGAATTCTCACACACCCATTCATAGGTTTCGGACAGCTTAAATATGCCAGCCGATAATCCATGTCTTTAGTATGAGTTTAAAATGAGTTGGTATATGTTTAAAAAATATAAAGATAAGACTGGATTAAAACCTTGCCAAGCCTGCCAAAAGAACGGAAAAACGGAAAGTCTAAAAAATAATGTATGTGTATAATCAGTAAAATTGTATATAATCAAAAATATTATATCATAATCTTAGATTTGTTGAAGTGTAATTTTATAATAGGAAATAAATCGATACACGGTGTAAACATTTTATTAAGGGCCAGGGCTTACAATATTTTGAAAGCAATTAGTGGTACATCACAGCTTATTCTTCAAGATGCTTACAGGTTCATTCATGTCCAAAAAAAACTGAAGAATGTCCTGGTTTTGTCAGCTGTGTTTTTCCTATGGTGAGGTGAGACTCATGAGTCTTGTACAGCAATCCAATGGCCAGTAAAACCCAGTCGCCCAGATCTGAAGGACACACACTCTGTTAAACCTGATCTGCACTACAGAACTGTAAAAGCTTAAGGATCCCTGTAAAATGAGGTGGGTGGGTTACTAAAAGGGCTGTTAACAACACGGACGCTTGAATCTCATAGTCACCATGGGAACAGCAAGCAAATAATGCCTACGTTCAGGTTGTAATTGAGGTCAGCACCGAGATGATGATGTATGAGAGGTTAGGACAGGAAGAGAAGCAATGGGACTTAGAGACGGAGAGGATTGTTTTTAGTTTAGCCTCAGGGGTTCAACATCTGAAAGCGGCTAGTCCTGAGGGCTGGTTTCACTGGAGGGGGGGTGTCAGCATTGATTGATGTACTTCGTCGTTACATCCATCTTCCCATGTTGCTCATTGCTTTTCCAAAGGAGCTCCAACGTCGCTGTCACTAATCAAATGACTAAAGACTGCAAAGCCATATCTACTGCAGCACATTTATCTGGAAAATATAAAGCTTGGAGAAGGTTACAGGAAGTTTTAAAGCATATCATGACAAAGTATGCAATATTTCATTTTGGAAAACATTTAGTAAGTCATAGAAATATATCATCTGAAGAAAACTGGATGTATATATCAGCTTAAATATTTTTAGGACACTGAACCTATCTGAGTCAGTATAATTTCTAATCAAAAATATACACATGGAAAGCTTAAATCTTCAAACTAAACATGCAGCATAATATCTACAGGCAATTATGTGCTGTTCTTACCAGTGAAAAGACACCAACTACCGTAAGCCTCTATTTTACACGCTATATATTGGTTTATACAAATCTAAGAGCACCAACTAGCATCTTGTAGCTCCATCTCCTAAAAGAATGGAAAACAGTCTCAACCTGGTCTTTTTCCAGTCCATCCAGTGTGGGTGAGTGGAACGCAAAGGGTTCTTCTGCTGTATCTAATCTTCTTTGACATGTGTTTTCTCAGATGCTTTTCTGCTCTTTATGGTTCTGAAAAGTGTTTATTGTTACAACAGTATAACGATAGATTTCCAGTCAGTGCAAACTTGTCTGGCCATTCTCCTCTGACTTCTCTCATCTACCGTACATGGTGTTACTACAAATAAGCTTTCCACCAACAACCATGCCACAATCTGACATCACTTTTCCCCATTTTGATGTTTAATTTGAACTTTAAATGCCGTTCTTGACCTTCGATTTTACTCATTACACTGATTGAAGGATTGCATGAATATGCAGCTGGATACAGTAGCTCTTCCTATTAAAGTGACTTGTTCAAGTATCTGCTACAAGTAGTACAAGTATAGGTTGTATTACTGTATGAGATTTAAAAAGACACTTCCTACTAACCAACACACAGTTTTGGTACCTCTTCATCACACAAGGATGGCAGTTTAAACTATCTCAGGAAGCACCACCTGAATATTTTTGACATGATGTTCTTTAACAGAAAATCAGAATTTCAGAAGGGTGAACTCAATGTATTGCTCCTCAGACAAATGATCATACTGAGGTAACTGGAAAATCAGACAAACTGTACATGTATATATACAACATACTTGAAAGTTGCCCTTAGGCCTAACCAGCATCTGCAAGCCAGTGTAAGGAGACTACAGACTATAAAGGTGGAGGGAGTACAAATTCATTCATTCATTCATTCATTCATTCATTCATTCATTCATTCATTCAATTATTCATTAATTTTCTACCGCTTATCTAAACTACTCGGGTCACGGGGAGCCTGTGCCTATCTCAGGCGTCATCGGGCATCGAGGCAGGATACACCCTGGACGGAGTGCCAACTCATCACAGGGCACACACACACACTCATTCACTCACGCAATCACACACTACGGACAATTTTCCAGAGATGGGAGTAAAAATTATAGAGTTTATTAGGTAAAGCACTTAAATGTGGAACAGACTGTCTCCTGGAACATGTTAATAATGTCTAGAGCTTCCCCTGTTTTTTCCAAAATAGTTCCTTAAGATGAAACTATTCATATATAATATACTGTAATGAGTTGTACTTTAGGATATTACATTTAAATGAATCAGGTTGAACAATATTGCATGTTTCATATAAGTTCTTTTTTGTGGAAAAAGAAATCCCATTTTTGTCTTTCCTGACTGAATGTGATCTGAACTACAAACATACTGTATATTTAGACAAACAAAATCCATTATAGCCTTTAAAAAAAAACTTGCTTTATTACAAGAAACTATTCCGAATGAAGCGATACATTTGCATTATGAATGGATCTACTGCAACTTGCCTTCTAAAAGGAAGTGAAAGATAAGCCTCTCCATTCTAAACAAAGAAACTCATTTATTTTCCTCCAGTGATCAAATGCACAATGTCAGCCTGACTCTGTTTCTGACCCTTTCTTATTGATAAGGACAGTACACCGATTACCGTGTCTCCTTTTCTGACGGGAATGAAAAAGCAATGCTTGAATTAAACCCGACAGAACAAGGGATAATGATGCTGCAGCAATGTTCATCAGAAATGAAAGTGTACTGAATTTTAATATCCGGTTTATTATTCGTTGAAAAACTTCAATAAGCCACTAAAAGACATGCATGAATGAATGTGCTATTGTGTAAAGTAATGGCATAACCAACATTAAAAAGTTCAATCTATTACATAGACATTAATTATACTTGGAAAGCTACACTTAATGTCTATTTTTACTACTTCTTTAGCCACATATAAATGCTCTAAAATCAGATACAACCAAGAAGTAAAAGGGTGGACAAATCATTAGCCTGAGTGCCCAGGACAAGAAGATTGCTTATCCGAGCTATCGAATATTCATTCAGCAAACAAGCAGATTAAATCTAACCTTTGTTTAAATGGACAGTTGGTTACTGATTCATATATTTCTCAGGAACACAGCTCTTTTCTGAATCTAACCAACTCCTGTACTACCCATTGAGGATCTGTTCTAGCTATTGGTATGAAATATTTTTACTACAGTAGCTATACAATTTAGTGTGAATAAATGATTGATTCTTTTCAGTATGAAGATGTAGAGTGTACAGTGCCCTTACTGTAGAATGTACAGTACAGTGCCATTACATGCTAGAGAGCACCACGACTCATTGGCAAAGAGTTTCTGTTTTTTTTGCCAACAAAAGCGAACAAATACAGTGCTTCATCACGCTTCTGAGTCGGAGATATGATACAAGTGCAGCTTACAGATTTTATTGAAAGATCCAACATGTACTGTAGGAAAAATCAATACAAAGACCTCAAGGGGCAATGAAGAGATTATGAAACACTAGGGAAACAACCAATAACACGACATGGCAGAAAACTAGACATGAACCAAAAGTAAAAAATGCACATGGTGATGTAATCAAACATTGAGAACACAGAAATAGACTTCATAGTGCAGAAGGAAATGCATTACACACAGTGACATTATAAGTATAGCATAGACTAGCTACATAAAGCTACTAGCTCCTTCCAAATATTTTTCATAGTCTCTAATAATGTACATAACTAGCTTGTCTTAATTTTATCTCCATAAACTCTCAGGAATCATCAAGGGACTTATCGTTTCTAACTCACCTAACTACACACCTTTCCTATTACATGAGTAACGTACTACGGTATTTATAACTATGTAATTTCCCACAGATGTTGCTTTGGCTAAATACTACAGACTAAAAAATATCTTCTTAATAAGTTTGTTTTTAAGTGGTTAAATATTTAAATACATACTACTGCATAAATATTATCTTAACCAGGCTTGGCACTATGGCGAGTTACAAAAACTGTGACATTGGATTATTACATTTTCCCCACTAATGTTTCATATGTAATTTTTAAATGAATTTCATAATCTTACTCTGTTTTAAACCCTAAACAGGTTTCCATGCTTTTCCAAGCTTTTTTCTTTCTCCTCAGAATACATTCTGTGATAAAAACATGAGTGTATGTGTGGACAATTGTTTATGTCTTAATGGGTTCCAAGGATCCCACAATGATTAGAATATCCGAGAACTTTAACCTTGCAGGGACATTTTGCTAATCCTCAAAATGTTGGTCCCCAAATCTTTCCTTTTAAGCAAAAACTGCTGCTTGTAGTTCCTGAGGTTAATGATAGGTTTAGCTTTAGATGTATAGCATTTATTAGCTGCAATAAATAATTATGTTAATGAAAAGTCCTGAATAGTATAATAAGACAATCAAAAGTATGTGAGAGCTTTTATGCCCCATTGAAGCCAGTGTCTTCTACTTACTCATTCTCACCTGACCTTATTTCTATTCTCTTCTTTTCTCTATTGACTTTGCATGGCATAGTTGGTAAAAAGCCATGACATAAAACTGAGCTAAATGCCAATGCCAATAATGGATGTGTGTTTGTAGACCTGTCAGAATCCCGTTATCTCTGTGGCACCCCTGCAATTACGGAGACTGCGCAGAAAAACCCAAACTAAAAACAAATGTGTTGGCTTTTGTTTATGGCAGACTTGGTTAATGCTAATGTGTTATATCTCATCATTCATCATTCATCATTCATTTAATCTTTTCATAAGATTGCTTATTAATAAGATTTATGGCTATGAATGACTGCATGACTGATAACCAGAGCTAAAATTATTCCGGAGCTATTGATTTTAGAAAACATGTTTGTCTAAAAGTATTGAAGCAAAGATTTGTCGTGCACACCTCAAATTATTTTACTTAAGTTGTCATTCAAGCACCAGTGGTTCTTGACAGGGGCATTCATTTAGACCTGACTGTGAACTGAGAAACCTAAACGGTTTTCTGCCGCTGCAGATATCTTGAAATTCTTAACCATTAAAATCATTAAGCACCAATTATAGCAGGTTAATTTTCTAAACAGAAACTGACAGTGAGAGACACAATAACATAGTCATCGAGGTGTCTTTTTTGGCCACACACACACACACACACACACACACACACACACACACACACACACACACACACACACACACACACACACACACACACACACATGCCCTGATGAACTCTGCCTGTGTGGTTAGTAACATATGGAAGCTATCAGCAAATACGGGGATCAGCGATTACACTTGATCCATGAACTCTCTGAATAACTAGAGCTTCATTGCCTGCTCATTGTCTCTGTGTGTACATGTACTGTACAACTCCAAATCCTTTAACATTTATGCATCTGATATTATGCACATCTTCTAAGTATAGAAATAAATAGATATTTTTTCTTTTGCTCATTGGAATAATCTCAGGTCAGACGCACAGGAACACTACACTCTCCATTCTCATAGAACCTTACGTGTCCAGGGCATCATTTCATATGGCAATGATTTCCTACAAAAATGTAACCTTATGCCCTTTTTTCAAGTGGTGTATATAAAGAAATACTGATGCACATCTAATCTCTATCACACTGGGAAGATGGGCATCAGCTGCTGACATTGCAGCTCTGGAGATAAATTATGCAATCAACTGAAAGTGCTGGCTATAATCTCAGGAGGAGAGGTTCTTACAGCAATCAGTAATGTCAATAAATCATTATTTGATGACACATGAATCATTCTGATGCAATTACGTTCAATCCTGACTCTTTAATCTTTTATTGAATGAATGTGCTATAGATTAAGAAGCTTTTTAAGTAAACTTATTGCCATTTCATATGTATTTCAGGCGGTGTTGGGGAAAAGCTATGCTTGAGGCTCCTTGAGGATAACAGCATTGCGCTACAGCTTTTAAATGCATTCTTATAATGTTGATTCCAAGACCATGTTTATTAGCATATTAACATAAATTATACGTTTGTTTGTATCCTATGTAAAAAAAAATGCAAAAAAACAGACATCCAAAACTTTAAGAATGTATTTAAGGATAGAGATTAAGGCTGATAGCTCATTGTTTTCATTACCCACTGAGGTAGCAAGCTGAGTCATTCTGTTGAGCCACCGCTTGACATTGGGCCAACTTTATTTAGTTCACTATGCAGACAGTGTGACACCAGAGCTGACTTTTTTCAGCTCCACTTCGTCAGTGTTTGCCCACAATTGGAGTAATCCTTTTCCAATGCTGGAGCCAAAATTGGGCCAGAATTAGCAAAGTTGTTATGAAAACTGCTATTCTTTACCAAGATTGGGATAGCGTTGGGCCAGCATTGGCAGAGATGCTGCCCAATCTGCTTCTTTGCCAATTCTGTAGCAATAGTGTTGTGTATAGATGGCTAACATACAGTATCTACCCAAAATAAATATTGGGCCAAAATTAGCTTGGTACCTGTTTCTCTTATTAAGTTATGGAGTGAGCATACCTGAGTGCAGAGTATTTTCTGTTGAAACAATACAACGAAACTATCTGAATTATCGAAACTATTTTGAGTACGCATGACAACTGACCTTAGGTATTAGATCAATAGCAACAACTGACATAAGATATAAGATTAAAAGTGAAAACAAGCGATATTACTTACAATGCAGCTATTTAATTCAACATTACTTGCTAGGAGTTTCTAGAAACAAACTGAACTAGGAATAATGTAGTAAGCATTCTCTAGATTTGCTGCTTTTTGATGATGTTTTATTGTTGTAATGATAATAAGATCATTTACAAAATGCATTTCAGCTAGAAAATAAAAGCCCCATTGTTCAGGAATATTCTGTAAAATAACTTGTATATAGTATATACTGTAGTAGCTTCCCTAACACTGTTTTAGACCACAATGTAGATAAAATAATAAATCAATAAACTAGCCATAATAGAAAGAACTAAATTTTTATATAAATATTTGAGTGCCAGGATGTAATGTACAATATGTCAGAAAATAATAAGTCATTTATAAACATATTTAAGATACCAAATAAGAAGTGACAAAATGAGTTGATAAAGGTTTGGTTGAAGGTCATAAAATCAGAATTATTGAAAATTACCCTCAGGTAAAAATCCATAACCATGAAAATCCAATTAAAGTGAGGTTTATTTGCAGAAAACAGATGAGCGTCTCGGTTGAATAAGGAGTCGATGGGAAGATAGCCCGCTCCCTGTGAGGCTAACCCTTAAGCTCATATTCAACTCATTCACAGACCTTATTTGATCTGAGTGGAGATAGATTGGATCTTATTGGAAACATATGAGAACAGGCAAGGCTTCGATGACTAGAACAAACAGCGCTCTAAAATCCAGAGTATGGTTGATTTAACTTCTCCGCAGCTTTAGAGACATTAAAAGGCCATCAATGCATTTCAGAAGCTTTAGATAGTAAATAAATACAATGTTCATGAATGTTTTCCCAGATCCATGGAAAATGTCATGCAACTGAAAGACTAAAACCATCCTAAAAACAATAGTGCCATGAAGATGTTAATTCATCTTCAGTAACCGCTTTATCCTGGTCAAGCTAAAATGAAATAGTAATTAAAACATATTTAGTTCTGTTTACTGTGTTCTAGTTTCATTGGAGTGATAGAACATCTTAGTTACTTAGTGCTGAATGATAAATCGCCAGAATAATAATGTTCATGTCCTTGAAGAAGTTAATATTGGAAAAGAGGTCAAATGAGGTTGAACTATTTGCGTAGGCAGTAAGCGGTTCAGCTAATGATGATTCAGTGCTTTGGTGTGATTGCACTTTTGAGTTTTAGCAGCAGTGTATAATAACCTTTTGTCTAAGACATTTTTTTTACAAAAATTTTGGAACGATACCCAAGTGTTGTTATTTGTGCCTGTGAGTTGGTGTGCGGTTGCTTATTAGTGTGTGGGCTGACTGGCGCACTCTGTGTGCCCCATGAAATTTTAGCAGAGAGAGAGAGAGAGAGAGAGAGAGAGAGAGAGAGAGAGAGAGAGAGAGAGAGAGAGAGAGAGAGAGAGAGAGAGAGAGAGAGAGAGAGAGAGAGAGAGAGAGAGGTGTTTTGGCACTGTAGACCTTATTAACCTTTAGAGGTTCAGGCTGAGATTCGTGCATAGGAGTAGTATGTTAACTTTTATGTTTATGTGTTTTTCTGTTTGACAAGTTGCGTGTGTGTGTGTGTGTGTGTGTGTGTGTGTGTGTGTGTGTGTGTGTGTGTGTGTGTGTGGGCAGGTTTTTGTATCTTGGTGGGGCTCAGATGTCTTGTCCTTGAGGGGACATTTGGCTGACATTTGGACCAACCAAATATTCTCACCTACAGTAGATACAAAGCATACCAACAAAAACAAACAAACAAAAAAACATATCTATTATATATATTATACAGTATATTCCTTTTGGTTACTAAGTTTAGTGTTAGGTTTAGGTTTTGGTTATTTATAACATAACATTAAGCTTCATTTAATGTTTATTATCAGTGGTGCTCAAAGATAATAAGAAATTTATAAGTGTGGGTTTGTGTGTACATGTCTCTGTGTTGTTACTATTGTAGACCTCATTAGACTACAGGGGTTCTGCCTTAGAGGAGTGCTCAGGAATAGCATGTTCATTTTTGTGTTCCCTGAGGAGTGTGTGTGTTTTGGTTTGACAGACATCGGTGTGTGTATTTCTGTTAGATGGTGTGTCTGTGTGTCTGTGTGTGTGTGTGTGTGTGTCCATCTCGAGGAAAATAGTTTTGAGGATGACACTACAGAAATCCACAATATTACTGCTCACTTCTTACGTTTCATCTTATACAACTGAGCAATTAAGGGTTAAGGGCCTTGCTCAGGGGCCCAGTGGCAGTAGCTTGGAGAACATGGGATTTAAACTTACAAACTTCTAAACAGTAATCCAAAACCTTAACCACTAAACTATCACTATAATTAATTCATTCATTTATTCATTCAATCATACTTGCTTTATCCTGGTCAAGGTTGTGGTGGATCTGGAGCTTATCATGAAAACACTGAATGTGAGGTGGGAATATACTTGGAATTTCACAATTCAAGCCATTTGTTATAGCTGTTCAGTTTTTCCTGCTAATTTTTTGCCTCACCATCTTCACTTATGTGTTTTAGGAATGTTTTCTAATGAGTTGTATGAGAATGATATAGTGAAAACCTTAAAAGTTCATAATGCTAATTATTCCTATCATTAGTAAATGGCCAAACAGTTCAGCAGGAGAGGAAGGGATGATGGATGAGCTCATGGCGATGACTATTACACATTAACGACTGCAGGGTTCAAAGGAGACAACCTCGTCTATATAAATGTTTAACTGTAGACATGTAAAGAGGGGATCAATGTTTTATGGAGTAAACCTATACTCCCAGAGGGAGCATGGGGCTTGGTGACTGGTGTCTGGTGCTGGATAGAGAGCAACCTCCTGGACAATAAAACCAGAACATAATCACTGCTGATCCATAATGGCTAAGAGGAAGTCACTGGGGAATATGTCCACATCCCTTACGTGGAGACATTTTTAACCTTGTCTGGCAGTCAATGAAAAATCTGACAATGAAAAATCTCTGTTTTAACACTGAACTGATAAAAACTGAACTCAACACAGAAGCCAGGAAATCCATCTGAAGGGAAATTTGGAATACTATCTGGAGGCCTATTGATCATTACTTCTTACTGAAAGTTCCCATAAATAACAGCCACACTTCCTGAAAACCTTCCAATCATGTAAATTAATTTTGCTCCTGTGAACCAGACCTTAATATCCCGAGTAGCAAATTGTGATTGCTACTTTGTTTTGCAGTTGATGAAAAATCGAGAGCAATTAAGGGCCTCCCAGAATAGCCGGAAAGCACACTGTAATAGGAAACCTTAAAATGATATATTAATATGCCATGCCTATTAGTTCCAGTGTGAAGAAATGAAAATAAGCACAGTGATATCTTTGACCTTGCAACAATATAAGGATAAACGTCAACCTAATATTCTTTTAGCCACTACTAACCCAGTAAGCATAGATTCCAAACAGAATTATCACTCTATGAGCATAACAGTTTCACAGTTTGCATCAGGACAATATCCCTGTGGGACAAAGAACAAACAAATCTTCTACAACTCTCATAAAGACAGAAAACTTGTGTATGTGTGTTTTAGAGAATTGATATCGACCTCATATGCAAACAATTATGTGCAACAGAATACTAAAATTATTTGTTGCTATCTATCAAAATAAAAACAGATATTCAACCCCAGAGAGCACTTTCTTTAGGACACCGTTCTCAATTATACAGTTACAATTATACAACTAGGATATTTTAGTATTTGCTGGAAGATCGCAAAAGACATCATTTGTAATTATACTCTGGATTTTCTTATAAATATCCAGTTATATTTATCATCTGTTCATTCTTCAACAATTTAGGAAGCACTTTTCCTAGTCAGAATCATTGTGGAACACTGGGTGCAGGTGCATTATTACTATTCTATCCATTCTATCAACAACAAAATCTTCCAAAATTGCTAATATTGTTCTCCGCCAGCTGCTCCTTATTTGGAGTCACCAGGGTAGATCATCCAAGCCACCACATATTTGATTTTGGCACAGGTTTTTATGCCGGATGCCATTCCTGGTGCAAGCCTCTCATTTTATCCAGTTTTGGGATAGGTACTGACAGTTAACCCCTCAGTGGCTGGGATGTTTCTCTGTCTGAGAATCAAACCTGGGCCGTGGCAATGAGCGCACAGGATCCTGCTGCTGGAACTTTTGTAAATAAAGTGAAAGTGACGTGACATACGACTAAGTATGGTGACCCATACTCAGAATTTGTTCTCTGCATTTAACCCATCCAAAGTGCACAGCAGTGGGCAGCCATTTATGCTGCGGCGCCTGGGGAGCAGTTGGGTGGTTCGGTGCCTTGCTCAAGGGCACCTCAGTCGTGGCCGCTCCGAGACTCGAGCCCACAACCTTAGGGTTAGGTGTCAGACTCTCTAACCATTAGGCCACAACTTCCTCTAGGGACTAGGGACCCTTGTCCAAAATTTGCTAATAATGCAGAACAACAACCTAATTTCTACCCATATTTTCCAGACATCATTAAACAAGCTCTTAAAACCCTTATATACTGTAAAATCATTGGTCAATTTTTCTAAACTTCAGAATATGAGTAAAAAATAAATAAATTAGACTTTCAATTTTCCAGGACCCAGGACATTTGTTTTTGCAATAATTTCCTCAGGACACTTTACCACTGCACTGTTAACCTTTTCCCAGAATTTGTTCATACTTCATTTCTCACTACCATGTTAGAATTTTATCTTCATCTCTACTGAGGAACCGTGGGGTGTCTCTGTATGACTGGCATCTTTGGTGTCTCTGCTTCAGGCTGATTTTGTCCCCTGAGCCCTCCTTTATTCTCAGTTTGAAAACCGAGTCCTCTTATTCCCTACTTTAATGAGATCCATGCTGCAGACTTTTTGTAACAACACTTTAACTGCAAACACATTATTTGTTTATGAGATTTCCTTCGTACGTGACTTGCTCTCAAGTCAATTTTTATTATCTACAGATGAAGCGTAGAGTAAATAAATTACGACACAGTCTTCGCACAACCTTAGATTCTTTATGGTGTTTTATGTAAGATAGATATCTCTGAACTGTTTCTCTTAAATAAATCAATATAAAGCATCTTAGGGCATACACTTGGAAGTGAGGAGATTACATATATGTTAAAACCTTAGAATGAGTGTTTGTGCATTTGTATTGTTTAGATAAAAAAAAAATAATAATTCAATTCAATTCAAGTTTATTTGTATAGCGCTTTTTACAATAGACATTGTCTCAAAGCAGCTTTACAGAACATAAACATAGAGCAGAAGGTAAACATAAGAAATAATAAAAGAAATAAGGAATAATAAAAGAAAAAGAATTAACAGAATAAAAATACAAGATTATTGAATTAAAAATCAACATGAGGGAATCTTTGTTTACAGCAGATCACTTTACATCTTGCATGTGTGTGACTTATGTATGCCCTTTTGAGTGAAAAAATACCAATATTTAGTTAAAGGGGGTCTATACATAGTCCTGTTAATGCAAACAGGAAGTGTGTATTTCTTTAAATATAATTACAAGTATATCAAAGTTATGCAGAACTGTACACTGTTTTACATGCTAGAACTTGTATAAGTCTATTTACATAGAATTGTGCTTTTAACATGCTAGCTTAAATCTTTGTTGTAAAGTAGACTAGTGTACTTTTTCCATGATACAATCGATATAATGTCTACAAGCCTGTTTTTGATATGCTAATAAAGTATAAATCTTTGGTGTAAAGTACAGTACATTAGTATGTTTTTAATATGCTATTTCAAGTACTTGCAGAAAAGTACATTAGTTTCCTTTTTCATACTAGCAGTTGTAAGTATACTTGTACTGAAGTATATTAGTAAATGTTATTTACTAGTTTGAGAGTTTGAATAGAGAAATATTACGGTACTTTTTGCACGTAAGCATTTGTAAGTATACTCGCAGTGAATT
Source organism: Tachysurus fulvidraco (assembly GCF_022655615.1). Taxonomy (NCBI): domain Eukaryota; kingdom Metazoa; phylum Chordata; class Actinopteri; order Siluriformes; family Bagridae; genus Tachysurus; species Tachysurus fulvidraco. Next base: position 19,147,524 of record NC_062530.1, on the reverse strand, counting down.
TTTATGCTAGTTTCAGTATTTTAGGTACAGTAAACTATACATAATACGTACATGGCCGTAAATATACATGTAAACTAAACTGTACATGACAGTATTTTTGAGAATACTTAAAGGGAAGTACACTAGTGTGTTTGTGATATGCTAGTTTAAATATTTGGATAAAAGTGTACTAGCATACTTTTTACATTCTAGTATTTGATATGCTAGTTTCTAGTGTTGATATGCTAGTTTAAGCAGAAAAATGTACTTGTGCACATTGTATATGCAAGAATTTTACATTTCAGCTATTGTTTCCATTATAGATGTAGAAATATGGGTGTTAAAGTATTTTAATTCTCAGATTTACTTGTTATTCAGAATAACTAAGTTGTTTTTATATTGGTAAAATTTAGTCCTGTAATGTCATACTATTATGGCAAGAAAAGTTTAATAAGCCATGGAAGAGATTCTGTTTTACTATTGGGCAACTTTTGAAAAACAACTCTGTAAACTAAACAGTGAAAAGTAAACCAAATATATACAAATGAAAAGATTGTATGTTCAATTTCAGCTTATTCTAAGTGCTGCCTGTCTCTCTGTTTTGACTCTTTAAACCTCATAAAAACCGCATGTCTCATTCTCTGAAGAAATTAAAAGAAATGTCCTAAGGAGCACTTAGGACAAAGTTGATAAATGAAACATGCACAAGAATCTCCATCAACTTGCCTGAGATATCAAAGAGGATCCTTTAACCAGTCAAAAACTCCTCTAGGGTATACTCGAATGAACTTGACACATAATTATTATCTTGGGAGTGTAGCATTTTGTTGTGATCTCTAAGGAAACTGAGTGTGTGTGAGTCCTTAAGCTCAGGAGAAGACCTGAGACTAAAGCTTTCTTTCCATTTCCATTTTTATTGCTGTCTAGATGATGAGAAGGAGATCTATTTTTACTATCTCGATTTTCTTTTCATTAACAGGACTATGTATAGAATTCCTATGAATAGAATGAATCAGGTTTGGATGTGGAATCTAGATTTGAAATAACATGACTACTTCTAAAAAATAGCTTCATCGCTTAGTCATACATGGAATCAAATTTTTTGAACTTGGGAGGGAAGGATGTTTGGCATCGCAGTCATTAGGGTGTGTGTAGGGCTGGAGCCATGCAGGCTCTATGGAGCTCTAACAAATGCTACATGGTATGTCACTGTAATTACTGCAGCAGAGAGAGGAGTGGAAGTCACTTCATTGTTTTAAACCATGAACAGATTCCTACTCGGATAGATGTCCAGACATTGGGCTTCTGACAGATTAGGTATTTTCTCTCTATTTAATCTGAGCCTGAAGCGTACCTGGCTGCAGGCTATTGCTAACCCTAACAAATATTTCATTCCATTATAGCTGTATCTGTAATACCACAGTATTGAATATGTCATCTGAATAAATAGATGTTGAGATGAACTGAGTCTCATTTCTGAACTTTATTTCAGTATCTACAGGTTTTAATGACTCAAACGGTTTGATCCTGGCAGTGCACTTGAGCAAGGCTCTTAGTTTAGAGTTGCTCTAAAAGCTCCAAATTAAAAACTGATTTGTGTGGGGATATAGAGACCTTTTCAGATGTCAATGTGGCTGAAGTCTGCCAACTACTGTCAATGTTTTGGTAAAAGTTGGGTTTTCTGTTAATAATTAGGAAAATGTAAATAGGTTTCACCAAAAAAATCAGCGAGAAGGCAGTTTTAAAAAATGGGCTGATGAAATCCTTTAAGGTTAAAGATACAAGTATTATCTATTATAATCTATAATATGTATTTTATTTATTTATTTATTTATTTTTTATAATTTCTTACATTTTGATGATTCATTCATTCCCTCTCAATATCCAGTATTTGCTGAGGATCCAGATCCAACCAGGACCACTTTGTTCAAGGCAGGAGTCCAGTCAATCCAGTCCACACACACACACACACACACACACACACGCACACGCACACACACACGCGCACGCACACGCGCACACACACACACACACACACACACACACACACACACACACACACACACACACACACACACACACACACCTACAATTAATTTAGAGTAGCCAGTGTGCTATGTTTTTGGACCTGAGTGGAAGGGAAACAGTGAGGAAAACCACAAAATTTGAGCGAGAACATATAAAATTCCACACAGACAGCAATACAAACTGTGCTGAACTAAAACAAATATATTGTTAAGATTTACCAAAAAAGAAGGTGGTAGCGTCTTAAGTCTATTTGTTTTGCAGGACGGTAATTTTTAAAAAAAAATAATTTCAGTACTTTCGTTTTCAGGAAATGTAAAGACAGCACACACAGTTTTGGTGCATCTGTGTTGAAGTGGGACCACTTTTAATTATAAAATTCCCATTTCTCACTGAGCAGGGAGTGTTTACAGACACCACTGCTGGTTCTGGTGCTTTCTAGATATGAGCTGTGAACAACGAAGACACATGTAGAAATATTATAAACAGAAAACACAGAGAAAGACATGCTGATGTGGTCATTGATTGTCAGTTTAAACTAATCTAGAAACTTGAAATAACAACAAATATTAAATGCAGAACCTTGTGCAATTCTCCAGAGTCAGCCTGGAGCTTTGGGGAAAAAAGACAAAGGGAGGGAGGATAATTGAAGAAGTAGAAAGAGAAATTTAAGGAGGAGAGGGTGGATTTAATTGCAATGTGTTTTTAATTCACTGTTGGGTGGCACTGGGGTTGGAAGGAGGTTGATGACAAGGGGGTTTGGAGGATAGAGAAACACAGGGAGTCAGGCTTTTAAAGCAGAATTAAATAGGTTTCTGTGAGTAGCTCCATATGTGCTCTTTCTCTCTGGGGTTGTAAGTTGATGCAACGCTTGCTCCTATATGTCACATGCCCTTGTGTCTATTTCTATGGAACTTTACAATGGCTGAATTTACACTGTCAAAAAGTTACACAGACCAGTTATTGGTGTATACATGTAAACAGTTCAGATGAGATTACTTCACACGCCATATAGCAAAATGTTGTATTGTGATGGGACAGGTGTGTATTCAATGAGTGGCACAACAAGTTTCACCTTCATTCTTTAACCTTCATCAAAGGTTTCAACACCTCAATTTTTAACTTCTCAACTTTAACCACATTTCTAATGAGATTTGAGGCTGACAGCAATAAAGCGGGGGCCTTAACATGTTTCAGATAAACTCTATGAAAATGATCGCTTCTATGGTGGGAGTCCTGTTTAAACACAGTAATGTTCTTGTTAAACACTGACTGTTTTCATCCTAATAAATTCTGGCAGTCTTGAATTATCAGGTCAGTCTGATATTTTAGACGTGAATCGTCAGTGCTTCTGTACGTATTAAATAATCAGGACAGAAATCTGGCGTGAGTGAAATATGCTTCTAGACGTATAATGTAAATGCAGTTATCATCATGGAGCTAATAAAAAATAAGAATGACCACTGACAGTTCTTCCTTTTCCCGTTCCAGTTAGGTAGATGTTATTTCCCCCCAAAATAATTGAATGAAACTATCATCAGTGTCAAAAACATGATGTGATTAACCAAACATTTATTATCCAGACGCAAGTTCTTACACTTATGTATAATCATTAGAAAATCATACTTAATCACATCTGACTGTAAAATAAATCAACAAAATAAAACTCATCAGTAGGCTATAGGTCTGGTTTTGCTATCACAGAGTGCCTGTTTCTAGTCATCCTGAATTTCATTGGATGTTTACCACAGGATAACTAAAAGCAGATCCACAGTTTCTATGGATAATTAACTTTTTGAGAACATTGAGAACTCTGCAAGAATAACTGCTCTATTCCCATGTTCTTCCACTGTTTTATAATAATAATAATAATAATAATAATAATAATAATAATAATAATAATAATAATAATAATAATAATAATAAAGAATAGATTGTATTGACTGATAGATAAACTTCTAGCAGCCTGATACTGTTCTTAGAAACACTGGATAATGTGAAGATAGCATAATTGGAGAAAGGTCTACTGAGAAGAGTTGAAAGCAATAAGGTCTGGCTGAACAGCCCCATTTTGTATTATTCTTATTCTTATTCTTATTCTTATTCTTATTCTTATTTATTTATTTATTTATTTATTTATTTATTTATTTATTTATTTATTATTGTTATAGTTTTATTTGTTGTCCTTTAAAAAAACAACTTAGAAGCAGTAGAAAGCAATTTATATTGTGTTTAAAAAAAAGTGTCTAAATCAATATTGCGGATGTTTCTTGAAGTTAGCAAGGAAAAAAAATTATATCACTGGACTTGAAATCCAACAGGAGAGGCTTAAAAACATGTTTTACACTGCTTTATGGAGAACTATATATTACAACACATACATTTTTTTCCTCTTATAGCCACAACAATTTGAGAATTTTTCATTAATTAAAAAAGGCACATTGTACTTTGTAACTGTATCTTGTTTTTATATTTAATGGTGTAGAACATCCTTGAAACAAGGATTTAAGCCACCTTTTTCATCAGAGCTTTTGTTATAGAAACTTATTCACAAACCTCAAGTTTAAAGAATTCAAATATTCTGTGGTGAACATATTCTCAAAAGGTATTTACATAAAATTGTGAGCGCACTAGTGAAAATGCAATATTTTACATAACTTGTGTAACAATTTTTATTCTTTAACAAATTGTATTACTGACATCAACTTGAGTGAAAAGTAGAATCGTCAACATATTTACATGAATTTCAGAGTTTCTAACAATTTAGTTTGTCCACTTTTATGCCTTAATGACTTATAACTTTGTGTAAATCCTTATTATCCATTTTAGATCAAACCCATCAGCATGTTGACTAAACAAGTTCTACAACATATAAGATTAGACAGGAGAAATATCTGACCTTTTGTACAAAACATAGTAATTAAGATGCTCAATATCACAAATTAGCTTACATTTAAATAGGGACATATTTAATCCTGTTTCTCCATCAGTGCTTTGAGTTTTAAAGAAAATGTTTAAAGTTACCAGCCATATTTTCGAATAAACGGCACCATGTATTGATTTAGAAAAACATTAACATCAGCTTAATTGAAACAGAAAGTGTTTCTTCTCTATATTTGTTTCTTATCAGTTTTCTTTCCTTGCACATTGTCTGTGTGTGGTAACATGTTAGAACGTGTTCTTCTAGAACAGACCGTTACAGATCTACTATGTCAATTGTCAATTATGGATGCTGAAAGAGCAGCTTACAAGACACCGCCAAAGAACCACTTCAGTGCAATGGGAGTATGCTTCCTTGTAGACATGCACAGGAAACTAAGCATTGTCAGAGCTATTAAAACACTGTGATAGATGAGGTGATGCTTGACAGCACATAATGTATTTGTCAATAGCTCAAGAGCTTGATCTAGCCTTGTGTGCCAGAGGGTGTCTTGTAGCTTGAAAACAAGGCTTTTAAAGAGTAGCATCACGGAGTTGCCGAGCAGTGAATGAGCTCACATTGAGAGTGTCCGTTTAAATGCGAGGAAGATAAGAACATTGCATTATTTACTGGAGCTTGAGGCAGCACATCCACATGGTTTGGCAGGGAAAAGTAGCTCAGACATGCTATATAGCACAGACCACACAGATTTGGATGGGACTTGATCAGGTACATGAACATAAAGACAGAATAATGGACCTATTTTGTGAAGGTTGACCCTGCGTTTTTTATTGTCTACTGCACTTTTCCTTTCATCCAACTCTCTTCAGAGGGTGATTTAAATGGAAGCTTGCTTTAGGACTCATAGTCTGGTTTGGGGCAATAATGAACACCAATAAGTGTGAATATCTCCATATAATTTTAGGAACAATGTTATTTTGATTAAGCCAAACTCTAGTATCTGTTAAAATACATACACACGTTTGCTCATGCTGTGAGGCGACTGTCACTTTCTGTCAAGGTGTTTAGATAGCCAGCTAGCAACTTTTATCAAGTCTAAGGACAATAATATCTGAGCTAATTATAAACCAAACTTGTATAAATGGGCAAACCTGGCAAGGGTAAACCCTGGTTTTTTTTTGTTTTTTTTAAATATGAAAGTTTTTGGTGGCTTAGTGGTTAGCATGTTTGCCTCACACCTCCAGAGTTGGGGTTCGAGTCCCGCCTCCGCCTTGTGTGTGTGGAGTGTGCATGTTCTCCCCATGCCTCGGGGGTTTCCTCCGGGTACTCTAGTTTCCTCCCACGGGTCCAAAGACATGCATGATAGGTTGATTGGCATCTCTGGAAAATCGTCCGTAGTGTGTGATTGCGTGAGTGAATGAGAGTGTGTGTGTGCCCTGTGATGGGTTGGCACTCCATCCAGGGTGTATCCTGCCTCGATGCCCGATGACGCCTGAGATAGGCACAGGCTCCCCGTGACCCGAGGTAGTTCGGATAAGCGGTAGAAAATGAGTGAGAGAGAAAGAGAGAGTGAGTGAACGTTTTTACACTTTTTTGCACTACATCAGATTTTTCACTGTTAAAGGTCTTAAAACTGATTATTTAGAACTTTTGTGGTGCCAAATACAACAGCACCACAAACTGTTAAAAAAAAAATTTTCTGTTCAATCGGTAGATCTGTGCATCCGACGAGTGACAGTCCTGAGGGGAAGTTCACTAAGAGAAATAGACCATATGTTTGATCTTCATTTAGGCTGATGGTTTTCAGACACATCTGCGACACATGAACAGAAGTGATTGATAAGATGAACGGATCGTCATCACTTTTTCACTAGAAGGAAACAGTTGAAAATTGACACGATGACACAAAAAAGTACAAAACACTCAAAAGGACAGCTGACAAAAGAAACATGAACCCAGTAAAGCATTAAAACAAAAGGTGTGTTTAAAAGTTTCTAAATATGTTCCCTTAATTCATTCTTATCGTCCATGATAGATATGATTGTAATGTTTACATCAATGAAATATTTAATATTGAAACATGTTCTATGTAGTGCTAGACTCATGGTATTGATTCTTTCTTTCTCCCCATCTAAACTCCAGATTCTAGATTTAGACGAAGCAGCAGCTGGCCCTCGCCCCAACTTCATCTCCTTCCAGCATCCGGGCATGATGTATCACATTAAGGTCTTTCTAAATATAACTCACCTGCAGTGGCCTTTCTTGTTGCTCTGTCTTTTCTCTTTCTGTACCACACCTTTCTGTGTTTCTCTTGAGTCCCTGGAGAAGAAAATGAGGACGGGAACAGGGCTGTCAGCTCATTTGTCAGGCAAGAGGCAGCGTGCTGCTGATTATCTAGGACGATTTTTCAGGATCTCAACATCAGTGAGGGCGAACGTGCTGCACATGCCTGGCCTCCAGGGGGTGTGTTTTTGTGCTGTGTAAAGCAGGCAGTGACAATTCCAATTGCCACTGCCTGTGAAAATATCTTTATTTTAAGGAATATAAGAACTAAGATTAAACCTTCTGAGGCATGAATCAGCTCTCTATGTTCCTGATATTAGCCTAAACATAGGGTCAAATGTAAAGAACTAAAAAGCTTGATTGTAATGTCAGTGCTGGCTGAAATTAGTGAGCAGCAGCAGACTAGGACATTAATGGTCTGCTAAAACAAATAAACAGTAAATGTAAATTTTCCTACAGACAACATGCAAATCACACTATAGAAAAAATAAATAAATTCAATATCAAACTATTCATTTGCAGAATCATTATGTAAAAATATTTATTTTTACTTGTAAGGCAGCTTATCACAGTAACTTGTACTGTGCTTTCTCCAGGTAAACAAGTGCATTAATCATCTGTGGAATAAATGATATTAAGAAGGTAGAAAATGTTTGCGATTTGGCAGTTTTGCCAAAAAATTAATCATTAATGTTTAGAAAATGCAGAAGGCTCTGCGTCGAAGCTGCTCTCTGGAGCTTGTCCTCTATTTGCTGCACATTCAGACAGGTGCTTTTTTAGATATGCAGGAGCCATCTCAACCCCCCCCCCCCACACACACACACACACACTCATACACGCTCCTGTCACTGCTGTGATGGGTATTGTGCTTTGTGAACTGGAAAAAACAGAGTAAGGAAAGTGAACAGTGGGGACAATATTCTCAGTAGAGGGTCTGTAGGATCCAGTGAAATGATGTGTCATCATCAAAATGACACAATAGCCTAAAAAAATGCCACCGGGTACTGGGATGCCACCTGTCCTGCCCTGGAGCCTCCCGGTAGCAGATGTCTAGAAGACATAGAGCACGACTGAAGCCTCCAGTTCCTCTTGCGTGACAAGACGTTAATGAAGCCAGTCTTATTCGAAGCTCCTGCTCCAAGTAAACTCATTATAAGTCCTGTCAAACCTTATGAGGCTACAATTTACTGAGAAGAAAATGAACTTCCCAGGTCCCCAGGTCAAAGCTTATAGATGAATCTTTAATAAACTATCATTACGGTGACCAGTTCTTCCATGGCTCTAAAGTGCGGATCACGCAAATATATTTTGAATATATGAAACATTTTGCATTTGATGTCTTTCTGTTTGCAGGTGTAACAAGAGTTCTTGCTACAGATGTTCTCAAAAGATCTTCATGTACCTCAAAATTAGAAAGTTTTGTAGGTCTTTAACAAGATTTTCATTCCATATTGTTAATTTGTCTGAATGAAGAAAGCCTTTTTTTCTCTCTGTGTCATACACAGATGGTAAGCAGGCAATTATCTTTAAGATGACTGTGTTCCTGACAGTCAAATGTATTCTTCATGGTTACAGGCCAGAGGTCAGTTAACCTTGCTATGCTAACAGTGACCCATCTGCACCGTGATATCAGGGCAAGGTTCAGATGTGATCAAAAGGAATGCCTCAGCATTGCAGACCACACAGAAAAAACAGACAGCCTATCTGAGAGACTGATAAAAGGTTTCTTTCTGTTCAGCACCAGAAAATGATCTTCATCTAACATAGACAAACACCTAAGCCAGAGAACAGAAGCAACAGCTTATTAAAACTGTTATAAAACACAGTCATGATGCCCAAAGTCAGTATGAAGGGCAAAAAATAGAAGTAAACACTTTCAAAGTAATAATAAAAGAAATAATTGCATTATTTCTAATAAAAAATAAAAAATAATTGCATTATGTACATGACAGGTTTTGCTGTGGTTTTTCAGCTATTACAATGGTTAATTTGTCAAACAAGGCATCCAGAACTTGTACCAGATCCACTTATTTTCCATTTCATGAAGATTTTGGATCTTCATTAAAATGAGTCCAACAATGTGAGAGATGTACCAGCTCCATTTGGACTCTGTTTCATGAAATATTCGGACATTCTAAGAGGAGATGCCAACTACATGTGGTCTTTGAGGACAAAAGCCTCCTCATCAATAAACAATTGACGGACTGTATATTTATAATCACACCCTCCGGTGTCACCCAATGAGGATGAAGTTCCCTTTTGAGTCTGGTTCATCTCGCGGAGTCTTCCTCTTCCATCTAAGGGACTTTTTCCTTGCCACAGTCACCTCAGTTACATCAGACCTTTTCTTTGCACATAAATACAAACACATTTAAATATAAGTCTAATATTAATCTTGAATTTAGTTTTGCTTTATATTAATCTGTATAATATGAAACTATTTTGTATTATGTTTCTTATGTTCTGTAAAGCTGCTTTGAAGCCGTGTCCATTGTTAAAAGCACTGTACAAATATATTTTTTAAATTGTATCTTGTTGTGAAAAACAACATAAAGATAAGCAACTCCTTCTATACGTATTAAAGAAATATAAAACTTCACCAAAAAAAAAAAAAAAAAATCCAATTATTATTTGTCTTTAATTACTTGGATCATCGGTCTGTAGCACATCTACCATAAGAGTCCAAATGAATAATGCTACTATAGGAATGACAGTGCAACATGTAATCTAATATTCCTCACATCTAAAACACTGAACCAAATCAAATCTCATATCAGCATGCTATTATACACTGAAGGTGTATCTACTGACTCTACTGATAAGATTACCCTGAACAGCCACATCAGTGCCCAGTGTTCTCCTCAGTTTATACAGGAAGAAATGATTACTCAGCTCTTTAGCTGAAAAGTACTCAAAATGTCACAAGAAAATAAATAATATAAGCATCACCTGCACATTTTAGCAGTTCTGCAAGCTACTGCAGTGTTCTTTACGATATGCAGGTGTAGTCGCTTCTGGCCGGAGTCTCTATAGTGCTGCAGAATCTACTATGATAAAGGCTTTGTCACTTGGAGCCAGAGCACTCTCCTCCTGACCTCCATTAATGTCGAAAGCACCTTTACAACCTGGAAAAAGAAATCCATAAACCTCCCTAAGGCTAATTGCAAGTGATAGCGAGCCATTATGTCCATCTGAATCTATATTATCTCAGAAAGCTTTCGGAGTGGTAACTGGAGGACTTGGAGCTGATATGGATGCAAATGTGCTTTATGGTTTCTGAACACAGTGACAAATAAGGCAGTAATCCGTTAACCTGAAATAAATAACAGGAATATGACTATTATGCTTTTCAGCTATCCACAAAATGGAATTAATGCATTTCTTCCTTATTGTTAACAGGAATTTTCAATGACTCTATTCAATAATGACTACTGATAGATTCAATATTACAACATTAGGGCTGTCATTGTGTCATTTTTGTCTTATTACTAACATAGATGGATTATGAAAACCAGTTAGATATTGATTGCACTAATCCAAAAATGAAGTTTGACAATATAACATTATTTGATACTTTTCACGAAACCATTAAAAGCATTAAGGACATAAAGCAATGTGGTACTGTATGTCTTCATATGCTTTCTTATCCTTTCTGAATGGAAACTTGCCGATCATCAGACAAGACACCTGTCATTCACCTGTATATCTTGAATGACAGGTGTCTTGTCCAATGATTGGTAAGTTTCCATTCACAAACGATACCTACCATTTCCGGGTTGTCTAAATTGTTGTTGTGTTTTCGGATTTGTTATGTGTTTTCAGATTTGTTAATTTGTTTTCGGATTTGTTAATTTGGTTTGCACTTCTTGGCCACCATACATTTCATTTCAGGCAATTTTCTGTCCTGTAGAAATAGTAAGTCAAAATTGCCAGTAATTTGTTATGCCAGAATATTGATCATTTGGCTCCAAAGATTTGTTCCTTTTTGAGCTACGATGCTATTTTTGTTGTCAGAAATAAAAGCATCTGTTCTGACCTGGCTGAAATGGGGGAATTTGTTCAAACCAACTTCGATCCAAAAGTGATTTTGTGATTCTACCTGCCAAACCCACACTCACTGCAGATGCTAGATTAGAGGTGGTATTTTGCTGAAGTCTTAAAACTGATTTTCAGGTACTAACTCAAACAACACGTGAGTTACAAAATTGATAAAATGTGTAATTAATCCGAATAAATGCCACACTTGATAAATCCCCTGACATTATAAAGATTAGGACTTATATAACGACTATGTACTCACAGTTGAAGAAGACTCACATATCCTATTTGTTGAAAATTTTAATCAGCCATTTTTATTTTTACACAATGAAAGAATTAATGTGACATTTAGATCTGAAATCTGATTATACCTCATTACCTCAATACTTAATGCTTTCTAGCATCATTTTCTTTTTTAAATTGCACCTATGACAGATTATAAAGTGGTGATATTATGCCTTATCTCTAACAAACATATGGTCCATAATTTGATTATAATGATAAGTGAAAGACATACAGAATGTTCAATATTTCAGGGAGTAATAAAATGAGGTGCACATGTGGTTCTGACCAGTATTGATAGCTTGGATTACAAGGAAAGAAGAAACATATGGTAAATGAGAGCAGACTGGAACAGAGATAGAAGAGTTCAGTAAATTAATTCCGAGCTTGCTCTGCCCACAATGTTCCTGCCAGTGCAGGAATAAACAAAGCTGTGTAGGAATATGTGTTATGTTTTTGCACAGGCACAGGAGCAAATACAGCACCACCTGCTTCCTGTAACAACAGCAGACCAATCTGAATCCAAAAAAGATGTACCCATGAAACAACACAATCAGAGAAATCCAGGTCGAAAAAATGATTTATAAAGGAAACAGCAATAAAGAGTAGCTTTAAAAATATTAAGCCTACCATACACTGTGTACCATATTGATAAAATTATTTACATAAAACTTGTTTTGATGTTTTAAAGCAAACTTACTTAAGCTGGCTGTGTTATCAGGTCAAAATCTCTTCACTCTAAATCAAACTAATCATCACAAAAAGGCTGTCACCCTGACTGAACCCAGAACTTCACCGTTATCTTCCCTCTCCAGATCTCCTGCTTGCTGCACCATGCCACATACTTAGAAACATTTCAAAACATAGTGACTCAAGGAAAATGATCTGGATGTCAGATATAATAAAATCTAGAAATGAGATTAAAAATATTGATGCTTCTGACACTTCTGACACAGTTTTCTCCATCCTGCTCATCTATCAAAGTATATCCTCCCTCTGAGCACAGCCTTTAATCACACTCATCTGGTTCTTCAAGAAACCCCAAGATGTCTTTCAATTCACATATTCAGAAAGATCTGCACTGTCTGCCTCCATGCTAGGGGTCTAACGTGATGACACTATCTGTATCTGCATGTTGTCCCAAATATCTGAATCCAAATTTTGATGGCAAAATGTGTGTGTGTGTGTGTGTGTGTGTGTGTGTGTGTGTGTGTGTGTGTGTGTGTGTGTGTGTGTGTGTGTGTGTGTGTGTGTGTGTGTATGTGTGTGTGTGTGTGTGTGTGTGCGTGCATCCACACACCATGCAAATGTACAGCCAAAACAGAAGAAAATGGCCCTTAAAACATGACTTTTTAAAGTACTTTATCCTCACAAAAGTCTACTTAATGCCTATGGTGGCACGTCACAGCACAACATTGCTATTTGTTATACAAGCAGGATTTCTGTTGTAGACGGGAATCTCACAGCAGGACATACTGACATTAACGTTTTGTGCCTGCCAGACTATTATGACTGGTTTTGAAAAGAATACTACAAGCCCTAGGGCAAGGATTGTCGACTTTTAAATGACTGTATTAATGAATAAATCTAAAAAGAAATTAAGTTAACGAGTGTCAAATATTAAGTAAGTGAAATACAATGTCTGGGTAATGTCTGTTACAAAATATGCAATATGTTTATGGTTATGATGGGTCCAGAACCAGAGTTCACTCATTCACACCATGGGGAATATTTTTTTTTTACGTTTTGGTGAGCCTGTGGCCACAGTTGTCTCTTCACTGCCAGAAATGTGCTCGTCTGCAATTGAAGCGCCTCGTACCAGCATTGGGATGAGTGAACGAAGTCAGTGTTAGGTGGCTCTGTGTCAGAATAATGACAGCACATGAAGAGTACAGGACTTATCTATCTTTGCCTTATTCTCTCCCTAATGAGATGAAGATCAAAAATGATGGGGTTCACTACGCAAACAGCTGGCAGCAAATCTGCATACAGTCACAGCAATTTGCATATATCCCATGCATGAAATGAAACCTTAGCTGATAAGGAAAGGAATCATAATTAGAAAAGAAGATGCCTGCAGGTTTGAGTGGCTCAGAGATGGGAGCTGAATCTAATTCTGATGAAATAGCATTTGCACGAAACAAATCAATGCATATCCCAGTTTAATATGTCTGCAAAAAAATAAAAAATAAATAAAATGCAATAAAAATGCTACTTTCCTGCTGTTAATTACATTCACACAAAAACAGCTACAAGACAATTGTACTCAGAAGTACTGTTTTATTTGGCAGAGAGGAAATGGACAATATCTATTGCACAGGATAAATGCCATCGGTAATGAAGCTGTGCTCTGTGTGGTTTAATGCTGTTTTCCTCATGTACCAGACTTAGAGCTTCTTGTGAAGACAAACTTCATAGACTCTCAAAGCTTCAGTGCTTTCCTGATCTGGTCAGTCTTACTACTGCGTGTGTAAATACTTCTAAAAATGCAAATATGTCAGTTGTGCATGGTAAAGCCTTCATGTGGATTTGTTTTTTTCAGCTTATTTTAAAAATATGAAAGGATGCAGAACATTCATGCATTTATTCATGCATTTTAAGTAACTAACAAGCAAGAAAAGCTTTATTTTGTCTTATCCATTACTTCTACTTCCACTATGCACAGACAGCTTAATACCTAGAGACAAATTAGAGTAGGCAATCCTTCTCACATGTTTTTAGGAAGAGATCAGGAGGAAACCCAACCAGGCACAAGGAGGATACGTGAAACTATACATCAACAATAACTCAGAGTCAAACCAGGAATTGTAAAGGTGACTCCTGGTGTGCCAAAGTGCTGCCTTTCCTTCAGAATAATAAACCTGGAATAGATTTTTCATAGTGAAAAACAAAGCAAGTAATATTCCCGTATTTGTTGGGCAGTGGGAGCTCAGTGGACAAGCTTCAGCGCTAGGCACCAGAACACTTAATATCCCAGAACAGCTTTAGGTGGACCTTCAAGCTAGACCTCTAACCCCCTTAAACTGATTTTTGCTTGGTTTTGGTTTTGCCTTGGTTTTAATCACCATGGAATAATACTAAATATAAATCGTTTATAAGAAATCATAAAGCCGTACAACCTAGAAAAAAGCCAATGTTGATCCACTACAGAATAATAAAACAGAATTTTTGAACGCTCATAAACTTTTTCCTCAAACTGTAACATTCATATCAAAATATCACGCACCATTTTTCACATGAGCTAAGATGACAAGCCATGTTTTCCACACTACAGTGAATAATTGACCAGTGAACACCACCATTAGAGTGTGTGCCGGTGTCACCTCTGTATACATCACTTAGAGAAAACTGTACAGACCTATACAGACCTTTTTTTCAGTTAATATGGCAATTCTCCAATCTAATGTCAAAGCTAACAAAAAAGCTGTCAAAACACATATTTCAGTGTAGGAAGCTGTGTAATTCCAGTGCAGAATAAAAAATAAACTGCTTTCTTCTTTATTATTGAACCTAACAGTATAGACCTGTCATTTTTTAGTAAATAATGTATTCAGCTATAATTACACAGGTACAGCAAAGACAAAATATAATTATCAGATATTTCCACATCTATATTGTATTAATTCCCCTCCACACACACACACACACACACACACAGTCAATGAGAGTGAAATTGTATCACTGTTCCTGATCAATAAAAAAAGGTTGCTTATTTAGAAACATGTCGCAGAAAGAGTTAGCAATCATGAAAACTTGTATTTTCATTCTGTTGAAGAAGATGTAAACTATATTTCCTGTCTTACAGAAACCCTTCCAATCTTAAATCAAAAAATGGTTAACGGCGCTTCATACTGTCTCGGGTTTGTCAGTTAGATTTCTTGTGCTAGCTTGTGCCTCATTTCAATATAGCTGGTGCACTAAATGTCAATCCTTCATCTTTCTGATGTGAGAGAGTAAAAATAGGGGAAAGAGTGAGTTGCTCCAGTGTTGTCTTCTGTATTCTTATGGCATGAACAAACGTTGTTTATCTTACCACACACATATGTCCCTGTGCAGAGCTAATCGTTGTTAGGGAGTGGCTAAACTTTTTCTGATTTCAATGCAGGCTTTAAAAGACATCTTTCAGCATCGTCGCATGTTTGTGTTTGCAGAATGAAGTCTGCAGAGATTTCAACAAGGCTCAAATAGCTGCTGTGAACTGTGACATAAACACATACTGTTAGATTCCTGTAACCACAAAAGCATACATTTTATTCATCTTGGCCAAAATAATGTGCATGTGCACTTACAAAAACAATACAACATTTCAGCAACACAATTTTTATGATCTACCAACTTTAGTCTCTCAAATCCATTCATGCACACTTGCAGACATGCACAGAGTGTGTCTCACACTGAAACACCTGCTCTCGCTATCTTTCTGCACAGCAGGACTGATGATATGAAGTAGTGGCCTAATGACCACACTGTTGTTATGCCTCACATGACAGTGCAGTTCATCCTTCTGTTCCCGCAGAGATGTAGATTAGTCACACACAGTGGACCCCTGTTGCTCAACGCAGCCCGAACCGAACATGTACTGGGTAAATAGGAAGAAGCTGTTTCACTCACACACAGCTGGACACATTAGAGGTCAATGGCTCCTCTGCCAAAGAGCACGGCTCTACCTCTCTATTGTGCTCAATAGCCTTCCATCTTCACTGACTAGCATAGAGGAACAGACTCAGACAGAGAAGAAAAAAAGCATTGCTGCATAATAGCCGATTATTCCAGTTTAAAATTAACAATAATACTAACCCTATATATACAGTACCGCTTATCCGAACTTCTCGGGTCACGGGGAGCCTGTGCCTATTATATATATCATATATATATATATACAAATCACATATATTGCATGTATTGTAATTTTTGCATGTGCTTGTACGAGTAATGTACTGTACGATCACATATGAAAAAGCACATTTAGATTTATTTAACCATACAAAAATTACATAATAAAAAATAAAAAATGTAGAATTAAAACATGTAGAATTCAAAAAATGTGAAAAAATTAAATAAAACAAAATAAAAACTGTGGGTAAACTTATTAGTCACATATTACATTTGTGTGTGCATGTGTTTTTCATTGCATTTTTCATTGCATAAGATCATAAGAAGCATTTATCATGAATGTATCATTCCTTACACTTTCCTTTTACCTTATCAACCCATTTCACACAAATCTGTTGTAGATACGGAGCGTGTGACACGAGATATGATTTCTGCTTAAAAGTGGGGTACCAGCTGTTTTCAACTGGGAACAGAACAATTTAGACTCAATTAAACAAGAGCAGGTTAGTTCTCCCATTGTGCAAAGAAGTTCCTCAAAGTGCATGACATGTCATATTATTAAAAGTGTAAGGAACACACTGCTAATGAGCCTAGAAGGAGATTTGGGGTTTCTTTTAGCAACTGTCACGTTGCACGCTCATTAAATAGTCAAGGCACAAATGTTCAAGAACAAAAGTTCCATAAGTGACTATTTCTCTAATTAGAGAATGAAAAAATGAAATGGAAATATATATTTAAAATGATTCATATGATTTGTGGAAAACGATTAGCTAGCTAAACCACCAGGAATATAGTTTAAATAATAAATGTGCAAAAACACCCACTCATCCACAACTGAGGTCTAAAATGTAATAACAAAAAGTTTATAAATTATAAACTTCTTGCTGGCTAAATTACTTCCACATATCAAGGAACCAGTCATGCACTTTACATTGCTATAATCCACCAATATAGCTGCATTTCATACAAATTTTCATGTTCTTCATCCCCGCAGTGCCGGGCTACCAGACACATTCACAAACACATTCACACTTTGCAACTTTGCATAATCAATGCACCCACCTGCATGTTTTGGAATAGTTGGAGTAAACCCAGAAATCCCAGACAGAGGAAGCCCATGTGAACATAAAGAGAGCACACCTAAACTCACACAGACAGCAGTAACCTAAACTTTATCAGAAGAGGACGACAACAACACTATCCACTGCATCACAATGTCACTGATACTACCATTAGTACAAATAGCAAAGATTTAATATCCACAGCAGGGGGCACGGTGGCTTAGTGGTTAGCACGTTCGCCTCACACCTCCAGGGTTGGGTGTTCAGTTTCCGGCCCGCCTTGTGTGTGTGGAGTTTGCATGTTCTCCCCGTGCCTCTGGGGTTTCCTCCGGGTACTCTGGTTTCCTCCCCCGGTCCAAAGACATGCATGGTAGGTTGATTGGCATGTCTGGAAAATTGTCCATGGTGTATGAGTGTGTGAGTGAATGAGAGTGTGTGTGTGCCCTGCGATGGGTTGGCACTCTGTCCAGGGTGTATCCTGCCTTGATGCCCAATGAAGCCTGAGATAGGCACAGGCTCCCCGTGACCCGAGAATAGTTCGGATAAGCGGTAGAAAATAAATGAATAAATTAATAATATCCACAGCTTAGGTACATGTAAGTTAGAAGCTTATATCTGACTTCTACAGACTGAGCACATATCAAGCTTAGCAGTTTAATCACACCCTATTTTCCTGTCAATCATCCATTTCGGATACCGTGACTGACAGCTCAATTGTTTTCTTCAGGTTCCACAGCTGGCTATGCTTAATTACCTTACAATTAACACGACTGATAAACAGATACAGGCGTGATCTGATTTACTAATTTGCAGAAAGAAAACCAGAATGGGTGACACTCTACTCAGTTTAATAAGACTACTTTAATGTCAGTATAGACATAATATTAATAACTCTATCAGTGTTTTTGAATGTCATTTGAAGGCATCAGTCAGTAATTCTTACATACAGTACACACTTTTGTACTACACATGACAAATGCAATTCAGCACTGTCTCTACACTCCGCTGGTTATATGAGGTTGAGAGCGTAGTAATGGCACTTTATTGAGTGGTTAACTTGTCCTTTTCTTGTCTTTTTCAAAGATGGAAAAAAGATCAGAAGTGCTTCTTCGAAATATGTAAAACAGGATGAATATGTTATCTGTCAAAATTGTAGCTCTATATGATGTATTGCATGGCGAGAACATGTTAATTATAAGACTGCTGAGATTATGTATTCAAAATTTGACCTATGCTAAAAGGGCATTGCGATAAAATAATACAGAATCCTGGGCATAACTGAAAAGTCTTCTTCCCCAACAACTGACCTTTTTGCAATTTAAACAGACTACAGTCTCTTCAAAAACAATGTACAGTAAAATTTGCATTTTATTGTACTGTATGTGCTGAGGACTGAACTGGTGCAGAAGGTCGAGTTGTTCAACAGGATCACAGCTCTCTGTTGTCTAAATGTAGTCCACCAAATTCCTCATTATTGTCTCTGGGTTCTTCAGGTTCCATCTATATAACAGAATTGTGTGTGTGTGTGTGTGTGTGTGTGTGTGTGTGTGTGTGTGTGTGTGTGTGTGTGTGTGTGTGTGTGTGTGTGTGTGTGTGTGTGTGTGTGTGTGTGTGTGTGTGTGTGATAGAGAATGAAGGGTCTAAACATTAATTCCTCTTGGTTGATGGCATCTGGTTTACTGATTCCTGCAGAGTTTATTCTCAATTTAAACAGACTTACTGGAGTAGGCTCAGAATCTACAACAATCCTGAAAAATAAAAAGCGGGTCAAACATTAATTTGAATTATTTGTCACATACACAATTATACACAGTAGGATACACTGAAATGCTTTTATGACTAGCTGCATCATAAAAAAGGGGATCTATGCAATAAAAATATATAAAAAAGAATAAAAATATACAAAGAAAAGAGTTTCAATAAAAAGTAGAATTTACTACAGTATACAGGAAAGAAGGCAAGATCTTATATGGAAAAATGTAAATATGAAAGTCACTCAGTAGTAGAAGAGCATGACTATATTTAATAAAGTGCAGATATACGTATTCAACAACTTATTATGAATGTGATCCCTTAGAATTGTCTTCTTTAGCACTCAGACTTCCAGCTGCGCATATGCTAAAGGGGAAAAGCCATCAGATGTTGGCCGGTGCATGCAATCCACACTTATGTTAGACATGATAGTGTAAACCAAGTCAAGCCATACTGAACCATGCTGCACTTTCTACTGTCTCTGTGCCTAGATATTTTTGTAACTTGTATGCTTCAGGTTGCTTGTGTACGACTCACCTGTCCAGTGGTGACTTCGTGACCGAGGAAGACATAATAAATAAATTCCTGATCCTCAATACGATCCTTCTGCAGCGTTTTAAATTGCTCAGAAGCAATTTGCTCAGCAGTAATAAAAGGCATATTGCAGTCAAGTCCTCTAGATATTAAAATCACATTTTAAGGATATTCACAGTACACAGCCTACTAATTAAACCAATATCTAACTATAGATTATCTAATGTACTTGTTACAATGAATAATGCAAGAGAAATGTCTATCAATTATAATTATATAATTATATAACAAATATATATTTATTATTTGACTATTTTGCTTTCTTTTTTAGTTACTCAAACAAAAGTAGTTCTTTTACTGTTCATTATACAAACTTTTTGTTATTTATAATCAATATTAAAGGCTTGATTTCTAAAAAAAACGCCACACAAACATGCAGAGAAATACATAATTCCATAGTTCTCTGGAGTCATACTGTATGTTTGGTTGTGTAGTATTCTTTGGTTATATAGGACTGTATAGAGCAGAGCAGTGTGGGTTTGTCACACACTATGTAGTCTGCAGAGAACACTATGCATCACTTGTCACTAACCTGCTAAATTATACAAGGATATAATGGGTGGGTGGAGAAGAGGACCGCTGTAGGCTGGTCTGGTCTGAAAATAACCTTCATGCTTTTGTATTTTAACTTTAGTATTAACAAGATATTTTATGCATAAAACACACTTAATGATTATCTCATACTTATTTAGAAGGCATGTCACATTTGAAGGTAAAGACAGCGAGAAAAGTGAGTCTTGCCATTCATAGAACATCAGACGGCAGAAATGATTTGCTAAAAATAGCATAAGACAGCACAGTCTCAGTCGTTCTCATCTAGATTAACAAAATGTGCCATTTGGTTCATGGGGTACATTTGGGGATTTGGGGATTTAGGCTTTAATAAATAAACATTTGTCTTGCTTCAACTCAGCTGTATATTATTATTATTATTATTATTATTATTATTATTATTATTATTATTATTATTATTATTATTATTGTTTGTTTGTTTGTTTGTTTTTTGTTTGTCTGTTTGTTTTTTATCACTTAAATGTACTTGTCATATAGTTATCATTATTATTCCACTTCTAATCCCCAATATTAACAAATCCACAACTAACCAAAAGAAAGGGATTCATCACAGAACACATTTATAATTTAATTTGTTTAAATTATAAAGGTTTCTGGAAAAATAAAAAAATAAAAAACTTTTTAAAATCCAAAATGTTTCTTGTTATAAAATCTAGACAACCTAATTTCACCCTATTGTACAAATGTTTTTTTAGACTTTATATCCCATCTCCCACTGTCAAATTCAATATGGAAACAGTGACATCCTGATAATGAATGTAGCCTACTATGTGGAAAACCTCATGTGGAAAAACTAGCAGTGATGGAACAGAGATTATGTTTAGCTCCCACCAAATGTTGGTCTCTCACCAAATGTTGAGCGTTATGGCTCAATTATAGACTAACTTCAAGCATAGCTATGATATACATATTTTCATATGTTCAGATGGCGAGATGAAAGCGGCTCTCATTGGCTCTGTGAGCTCTTCATCTATAGGAATCCAACTAATTTGTCCTTCAGGATTAAACCAGAAGGTAGATCACACACCAACATGCAGGTCTAAAACGAGATTTTCTTCAAGCATAGCTATGATATACATATTTGAGTTAGGGAAGAATACTTACAATACTTAAATTTTACCAGCCAAAGCCAGCTAGTTTTAGTAAAGTTTATTTTTTTCAGTGATCAGTGATAAGCAAGAGAGAAAAGGATGATAAACACATGCACAGAGAAAGAGTGAGTTAACACATTATTCATTCATTCATTCATTCATTCATATATCATCAATGATGGCTTTATCCTTGTCAAGGTTGTAATGAAAATGGTACCTATCAGAAGGACCCCTGGATGGGATGTGGTAGCTCAGTGGTTAAGGTGTCCGACTACTGATCGGAAGGTCATTGGTTTGAATTTGCCACTGCAGGACCCAGAGCAAGGCCCTTAACCCTCAATTGCTCAGGTGTATAAAAAGAAAATGTAAGTCACTCTGGATAAGAGTGTCTGCTAAATGCCGTAAATGTAAATACACCTTGCCAAATTCACATACTACATTTATTGATCCCAAGAGGAGATTTGAGTGTTCGAGCATTATACATGAAAGACAAAGCAAACATACACATAAAAAATAAGGAAAGAATACAATATTAAATATTAAACATAAACATACATGCATAGTATAGATATAAATAGTAAAACTATCTTTTCTTATATTGTGTGACTGGGTGTGTGAGTTTGTTTGTTTGTGCCCTGTGATAGACGAAAACCCTGACAAGGGTGTCCACTGCATTGTGAGTCCTTTGGGATAGACTCCAGGTTCCCCATTAACCTCTGTAGGATATGCAGTCCAGAAAAATGTGCTATACATTTGGCATTGTTATATTTAGTAAACTCACAAAACATTTTTTTTTATCCTAGTTACAGCCCTGAGATCATAGTTGCAGCCTAAATGGAGTAATCTTGGCACAGTGCTGCCCTATACATGAGATATAAGCTACTAGAAATGGGGATAGACACTTCTAGTCTGGTCTGGGTTTATGAGTAAAGTGTAACAGCTTTAATGTCATGTGTGTATGAGCAACAGTCAACTCCAATGAGAGGGGGAGAGAGAGAGAGAGAGAGAGAGAGAGAGAGAGAGAGAGAGAGAGAGAGAGAGAGAGAGAGAGAGAGAGCGCGTGCGCTCCGCACTCAGCTGTTCAGATGGCGAGATGAAAGCGGCTCTCATTGGCTCTCATTGGCTCCGTGAGCTCTTCATCTATAGGAATCCAACTAATTTGTCCTTCAGCATTAGACCAGAAGGTAGATCACACACCAACATGCAGGTCTAAAATGAGATTTTCTGCCTGAAAGCCTGTGCACTGTATCTTCGCGAGCTGGACATTTTTTTCCGTGAGCGAAACTTTCCGTTGTTCCACGCGGGGGAAAAATGTGACTCGGAAACGAAGTGCAATTCTTTTAAATCATTTTGAGATCAGGACAGACATCTGTTAGAAGAGGAGACATGAAGGGCATTGCGTATCTCCTGCTGAAACTTGTGCTTTCGTCCACATTGGGTTGCTTTACGCATGTAAAATGAAGCTTTGTGCACAATTCCACAGGAGGTCCTGGTTAATAGGCTGTACATGTGAATATCACTCGTGTGTACGAAGAAACACGTGACATGACTTAGTGCTGATTTCTATCAATTTAATGCTGCTTTCTGTAATTTTAACAAACATCCCAGTGGATATCTACTAACTTTTCCACTATGGAGACGAGAAAGGTTTGAGTTTTCAGGTGTGCGTTTTTTATTTTCACCTCATTTTTACTTCTAAAATTTCAGACGACTTTTTTCAGCTCCTGTCATTCATTCATCATATCAGAGCATCTTTCAGTTCGGTCTAGTTGAGCACATCCCGGTGGTCCTTATGGGAATAAAACACTCCAGCCGCTGTTTGCTCCTCAGGAGGAAAATGGCGGAACCGGACAGCCCTGAGGTTAGTGGTATAAACAGTGCACATGGACTAGGATCTTAAATCCGGATAATGATGTTTAATGGTGTTTTTGACTTGTATGCATGAGAAGGTAAAGACATTCCGGCTGTTTTGTATTGCGTTAAATGTTTTTTCCTTAATAAATAGTTTACTATCACACACTGATAACAAACTGCAGAAATGATATGCAGGTATGAATAAACAGCACGCGGCCGGTAAACATAGACAAATGTGGTTTTTAAAGGGTACACGTTCCTCTTTTATGTTATTTATATATGTTTAAAAATCCACATTGGTTTGTGAAAAGCTAAATATTATATATTATTGTGAGTGTTGTGCTAAAGCAGCGCTGAACATTTTTACCGTCTGGATTTCAGGAGTAGGAGCGCAAGCGCTGTCCTTGGTCCTGCACACACAGACACACTCACACACACAGACACACAGACACACACACACACACACACACACACACACACACACACACACACACACACACACACACACACACACACACACACACACACACACACTCTCTCTCTCTCTCTCTCTCTCTCTCTCTCTCTCTCTCTCTCTCTCACACACACACACACACACACACACACTCACACACACTCACACACGCTCACTCACACACACACACACACGCACACACACACACACACACACACACACACACACACACACACACACGTACGTTTGGCGTGCTATCCTTGGGAGGACCGCTGACATAATTGACATTGTTTGTTGTGGCTAATTAATGATTAATGCTATGCTACTAAATCTGCCCCTAATCTAAGCTCAAGAAACATTTGATGCAGATTTTGTTGTATGTATGTATGTATGTATGTATGTATGTATGTATGTATGTATGTATGTATGTATGTATTTATGTACGTATGTATGTGTTAAAGCATTTATACTCAACGGGCACAGACAAATGTTGCGGAAAGGTCAAACCTGTCAAATATTGTTTTCCCTGTGTAGAGATTTGGGCCCTATAAAAGTATAAAAAGTAAAATAATAAATGAATAAATCTTTTTTATTAACAAACAAAAATGTGCAATCAATCATCATGTGCAAAGCTCTCTTTATGGAAACATTCTATTGGCATTAATAGAAGAAGCCATACTTTATTTATTTCACATTTTTAGTATGTTCTCCATCAGAAGGTCTTCAAAGAAGAGGAATTTGTGTTCTAGGGTCTATCTGAAACCTAACACGTTGTGTTCTTTTACTAAATTCAAGAAAGAGAAAAAACACATAACCTGGTGAGGAAAAAAAAAATAGCTTTTTTTTTTTTAAAAAAAAACAAAACATTTTGTGTTTTAAAAAAAAAAAACACACATACAAAATGGCATTAATTAAATAAATAAATTATCATTAGTAAATCAATATTATATGAGGTAAAAAACAACAACACCTCAGGCCATGATGTTATTCATGCTTCAGGATGGTAAGTCTACTTTGGCCTGGAACACATCAGACCACCCAGTATTATTTTCCTCTAAGAGAAAAAACCTGTGTATTTTATTCCTTACATCTCACAGTCCTCAGTGAATTACCTCGATGAAGACTGGCCCTGTAAAACACTATAACAACCAATAGACATTGTTATCTTGTACCCAATTATCATTATTGAAGCGATGGTGAAGGGTTAATTATTGCCAGGTAACAACACTGTAGAGTGATGGCAAGTGAATCAATTATTTTTGCTCCTGTGTATTCCCATTTATAGATTTGAAAGTGCACTTTCGGTTCCAGGTGGTTCCCAAATGACCCAGAGTTCTAGAGTGTATTAATTGGAAAGCCAAGAGGTGGTGCGAGCATGCTCTCCCATTTCAGCTCAGTGACTGCCCTTGAAATCACTAAGAGGAAAGAAAAGAGAGAGAGAGAGAGAGAGAGAGAGAGAGAGAGAGAGAGAGAGAGAGAGAATTGTACTATTGCATAAAACAAGGAGTATTTCTAATCAGAACTGTAAAATTATCTGTAATCTGATTTGAGGATTATTGATAACCCGGAAGGTTGTGAGTTTGATTCCTACGTCCACTGAGCTGCCACTGCTGGGGCCCTGAGCAAGGCCCTTAACCCTTAATTGCTCAGTTGTATGAAAATGAGATAAAATGTAAGTCGCTCTGGATCTGCTAAATGTAAAAATATGTAAATGTAAATATCTAAATGTAAAAAAAATGTAAAAATAATGCTTAATTTTGACCTTAACCAATAATGCAGTCTGTTATGAATTTTCCTCTTGTGTTCTACTTGTGTAATTTTAGAGCCATAATTATTCTTTTAAGAAGTCTCTGCAAACATTTTCAGCATGTGGCTTGCCCTTGTTGGTATCTATATGCTATGAGGTATCTATATGATATGTGGGATCCTTTAGTATTTTTGTTTCACTCTCACATCCAAAATGAAATTTTTATGTGTAGTTTTGGCCATTGGCTTTTTTTTTTATTATTATTTGGACTAAAAATAGAGAGTGAAATGGGATTTGTTTTTTGTTGGCTGCAGAGTGAAGGACATTTGTGCCTCTCTCTTGCTGCTGTTAGATATTATCTTGGCAGATTGATGTTTCTTAAAGTAGCTGCTTACTGCTAATGTTTAAATCCTTTCACTGTGTGGGTCAGAGATATAGGAAATCTAGATGCCGCTTTAGCATCTGTTGCTAAAGCACTTTCATATATCAATGCCCCAGGCACATTAGCAGAGGTGAAAATCATTTGTAAACTAGTGCAAGTCTATAGAGAGATGCAGCTCTACCCTTGCCTGGAACAAAATTTGCTTTGTTACAGACGCCATAGCTTTCTGCATCTAGCAGGTGATAAAAATGGTAACCTACAGGGAGTGATGATAATTTAATTCAACCCAAGTGCTGGAAACTCACCTCACTAGTCTGTCGTTACACCTGCATAAATCTTAAAAACACAGCTTCTCCAAGGTTTCTCCTATGTGAAGCAATTCCATGTGTTCTCGCTTTGAAATGTCAACTATTCAATGCTGCCCATTGTGCTGGCATTTTCATTCGATTAAACTTAATGGGAACAATCTGGGAAGTCAAGTCTACCAAAAGGGCAGCACAAGAGAATTTTAGCCCAAAAGGTTTGGCTGGGCACACACACACACACACACACACGCACGCACACACACACGCGCACACACACACGCACGCACACACACACACACTCACACCCACACACACACACACCCACACACACACACACACACACACACACACACACACACCCCCCCCCCACACACACGCACAAACACGCACACACACAAACACACACACAGACAAGCACACAGACACGCACACACAAACACAAACACAAACACACACAAACACGCACACAGACACGCACACACAAACACAAACACGCACACACACACAAACACACACACACAAACACGCACACACACACACACACACACACGAACACACACACACACACACACAAACACACACGAACACACACGAACACACACACACACACACACACACACACACACACACACACACACACACACACACACACATACACAATATATATATTGTCTGTTGTCTTCAATCATGCCTTATGTTCAAGCCACATCTGAGAAATGAGGCAGAATATCAGTGAAGCAGTGGATAATGAATGTACCTATTCCGTTTTCATGTAGAAACCTACACCAGAGAGTCTTTCTTTAAGAGATATACCAAAGTAAAACACCATTAGGAAGCCTAGAGAGTCTAAACAACTAAAGAACAATATTTTTTAATTATCTGCACAACATAGGTAATGATTTTGAGCAATATCCCAACCAGATTTTTTGTTGCTTTTGTTGCTTACACAAATCTGAGAGAGCTAATGCCTCAACATAATGGCTACATTTGGTTCCAAATCATTGCCCTTATCATCATTGTATTATAATAACAGCTATGCTGAAAGGGCTATTGATGCTAAAATGATCCATTGGATGCATTTTGATTAAACTTGCACTGTACAGAATACTAATGAATTTTCAGCAAGAACAGCATATAATATGATCAATGAAGACTCACAAAAGATTTACACCTAAACAAACTCTTTCCTTAGTAGATCCCTGAGATTATACAGTATGTGTATGTAATAGCTGCTGCTATAAACATAAAGCCTGGCCAGGAGTTTTATTCACAATCTTTGTGTATTGAACATCCTATAAATTGTTTGCATTTACTTGTACCACTGTATACTATAATGATATGTAATCCCACTATTTGGTGGCACCCAGAAGAGGATGACTCCCATTTAAGTCAGGTTCCTTCAAGGGTTTCTTCCTTATTTTGTGTCAGAGTGTTTTTCCTTGTCATTCTCACCTCATCAGGGATCATTGGCCTATTAGGGATCTAAGTCTACTGCTGGATTTTTGTAAAGCTGCTTTGTCGCAAGGTATATCGATAAAAAAAAAACACTTTACGAATAAAATAGAATTCAACTGATTTGTCTTCATTTTCTAAAAAAGGTTTTTGAAATATTCAAGATATATTGCAAAGTTTTTCTCATTTGAGAACAACACTCCACAGTAATATATGACCGAGCTTTTAATGAATGTTGAGAACACGGTGCTTTGGCAGATGTGTACAATATATTTATTTTTAATTAGTTTACACCACATCACTGGTAATGGATCTAGCACTGGTCTTGGTTGCATTCTGACTGCTTTAAAGCAATGTGTTGTTAAGTCAGCTATATTGCCAGTGAGAGCCCCATTGTCTCTTGCACTCTCTCACTTTCTCACTGTAGGTAGTGAATTTGTTAATCAGAGCAAGAGAGGCTCACCGTAGGTGCCACTCCTTTTACCGTCTGCTTTCTTTCCGGCCCTGACCCTCCTGTTAGTGCATTCAAACACTCTCCCACTGTCTCCCAGAGCCTGCACTGAGATGCTAGACGGCCTGCATGTGGAGGAGGATTATTTTATTTTAGGAAATATTATATATCTGCACTCATAGAAACTGTCTGAAAAGCAGTGAATTTGCAGTGGTGGTATAGATTGTGGTGGTAGGTTAAAAACTAGCGCCTTAGGACATTACAAATGGGTCATGAAAGATGACTCTTTGGTGCCTTGTCTAAATATAGCTCATGAGTATCACAGTAATCTTTCTTCTTTCTTTTTGTCTTTTTCTGTCGGTCTGTCTATTGTTCTTTCCTGTTGCCTTTAACAGCAGCAGCCCCTCAGCTCAGCACCATCTCACTCAGTGCAACCTTCTCCATTGCCTAAACCAGTGCCCTCAGTTAATCGTACTGCACGGCCCACACACCCCTCACACAACCCACACACTCCTCATGCAGCATCCCTGTCCAACTGCCCAGGCAGAGGCAAGATGGCTAAGTTCCTCAATCCAGAAGAGATGACCTCCAGAGACTACTACTTTGACTCCTATGCTCACTTTGGCATCCATGAGGTAGACTGAGCTCTGTACAAGTCTAAAAATTCACCTAGGTTGTATGTAGATGCTTTCAAATGTCATTATAATCCCAGTTTAGGTATAATCATTTAGACATTTAGACTAAAAAAAATGGTATATCCATAATATACAGTTATATTCTGTTCTAAATTTGAAACAAATGCCAGAAATCTCATTCTCAAATGTCATGAAAGAAACTGTTGTTTTGAAGCGGAATAAAACCATGCTGGGAAGAGTCGCAATTTCTGTGACATTTAGAAGATAACTACATGCCCATATTTCTGTTATTTCCCCAGTGCCAATAGTAAAAATATCAAAAAGACATACTGCTGACACTTTGCTATAATGTCCACAGATAAGTAAAGACTTAGTACTCAACTAATGCTTTTAGAACGATGAATAAATGCATGCACAACTCCTTGAGAAATAATGAAGTGTATACAATAATTTATTATTAACATGAATAAAATATTAAAACCTAACTTACTGTAAAGTGTTACCTATAGAGTTCATGCACTAATGTAATTACTAGATGCTTAGTATTCGATCAGTTAAGGCTTACATGTGTTTGCTTATTGTTTTTATTGTCTTTATCGTAGGAAATGCTGAAGGATGAGGTCAGGACACTGACCTACAGGAACTCCATGTACCACAACAAACATGTCTTCAAGGACAAAATTGTGCTCGATGTAGGGAGTGGTACTGGCATCCTGTCCATGTTTGCTGCCAAGGCCGGTGCCAAGCATGTGTATGGGGTAAGAAGGCTGAATCTGCAGGGTGTTACTGTGCTAAAGCTTGATTACCAAAATAGCATCATGGATGGCTGCTCTTCTCTGGAGAATGAGATTAGTACTTCTGCTACTGTACCAGACCTCTCACACTTCATCGGAAGGTTCAAATGTACCTGACAGTTCCAGCTCTTATTATGTCATTGTCAGCAGAGATGACTTTCCTCTGGGTCTATGCCATGTGCAAGCTGTGACTGAGTTCATCTGATTTGTACCTAGCTGCTCTGAAGTAGCTATTCTGGGGTAATCAGAATCTCCCTCGAGGGCTGTATAAGTGCTAAATGCCAAAGAGTTAAGGGCTATCATGTGTTGGTGTTCACTGATAGGAATGTCTGTACCTGAAGGATGAACCTGTGGGCTCACTCAAATATGAGATATTAATGTCCAAGACATTGAAGAAATGAGATTTGTATACTGCAGTAATCTGCATGTGTCATTTCCAATCTGCATCAAACTTTCTGAGAACAGGGACTATTGCAAGAGATTTTTTACCTTTTACCTCGAAAACAGCTACATCAGCATTTTGTGAAATGCAGAAACTGACATCGTAATTAGGGTGTATATGTATATACAGTATCTAAGTTGTAAATGTGGCAATGCAGAGAGAATAGGGAGAGTGAGAAAGAGTTAGGTGATGGAGGAAAACTTTCAACAAGCTTTTACATCCACAATCAGACAGAAATCAGAGGGAGTGGCACATTGTCATGATTAAGTCCCAGAGTGACTATGCTTTCTTCTGATAATGTGTCAAAAACCTCTCCTCTTTAGTGGAGAGTGGTGTGCTGGGTGAGACAGAAGCCTTTTGCAGATCAGCTATCAGCTATAGTTCAGCTTGCTTTTTCCTGCATTATGTATTTTCTCTCTCTAAGAGCAAGTCATCACACTCTCTGTGCATGGGAAATGTAAAGTGGATGGGGACGGCTACTGCAGACACCAAGGGTACAATGAGAAAGCTAAATTTCTCCCTTCTCGCTATCCAACTTTCTTTCCCATGATAATGCTGATAATAGCCTAGATGCAGCGTTCTCATTAATGCCCTTTCCCCCACAATGTACCTCAGTCCTTTGAGCGTGAAGTCCGTCACTGTTAAATCCTGAGGAGAGTTCTCATGGCCTGCTCTAATGAGCACAGGGGAACTTGGGTGGAATAAGTGAAAAGAGGTTAAGGAGAGTACATACAACCTTGTGTGCTTGGGTGTTTTTATATCTACACTATATCACACTGGCCTTTTCTACCTGTGAATGAGAGAAAAAACAAGGAGCATAAACAAAGGAATAACCAAGGAAGATGGTGGCATGGTGGTGCAGCATGTAGCAATGTTGCCTTCAGTTATAGAGCCCCTGACTTGGAATGGAGCTCGGGTTACTGTCTGTGCGGAGTTAGCTTGTTCTTCCTGTACTGTATGTGTGTGGGTTTCCTCTGGGTTTGCTGATTTCCTATCACGCCGCAAAAACATGCTATTAGATTGACTGGCTACTCTAAGTTTCTCCTCAGTATGTGCATGATGCCCTAAGATAGATGGATTCCCTTCTCATGCCCAGGGTTCCCAGGAGAATAACCCTGACCTGGTTAATACTGTATTCTCTGGTTCTTTCGATAACAGTTATTATATCGTGTCAGCTGTTGATTACTTCCACCAGAAATAGCTCCTGCATCCCAAGCAACAAATGGCCTCAAATGGCAAACTATCCAGAGTCTGCCCTTAAACCAGCTTCATGCATCTTGATCCTACTTTATGTTTCTCCAGACTTCAACACAGTTAATGTAATATGCATTTCTTAAGCCTCACTAATGCTGGAATTATTGGTTTAGAATGGTAGAACTGTTTGTCGATCCTGCAGTGCCTTGTAGGTGCTCTATACAGGTTTTCCACTGGTATTACTCAAGCCTCGGTACACGGTCCTCTTCTTCTTTCCGATCTCTACTTACTTGCTTATTTATGTGACTCTTCAATCACAACAGGTCTGGCAGATGTTTTATTATGGGTGAAATATTAGAAGCTAAATCTTAGCAATATTGTAGCATCTGTTCTACACAAGTGTGTAGTGTTAAACGAGTTATCGCTATTTGTAACTATTGCAAACATGACTCCATTGACATTTCTCCTCATGGTGTTTGTTTATCCATGACATATCTCGACTTAACTACTAAAACTTGCACCTAGCTGGTCCTCTTTCATTCGGCTACGAATCTAGCTATGGATAACCATCTTCCACCTCATGGTAATGGGTCCATTCAGGAACTTACTTCAAGCTAACTTTAAACCATAACTATGGCTTGATTCAACTCAATGCCCTTTAAGGCACTAGGAAGGCAAGTATTAATACTCTTTTCTGTAGTGCTGGTCCCGATATGCAATCTTTAATAAGGAATCACCAAGCAGTGATGACGCAATTCAGATATGCATTCTTTATACAGTATACACTCTCATAAACAAAGTTAACAATCTGGAATTGTACCATCGATGGTATGCCTTTTGAACCTTTGGTACAATCTTTCACTTTGTAGGTATATGTGGTGTACCTTTTAAAAGCATGTCATGGTCTACTGTTCAGGCTTATGTATAATTATGTACCTAAAATTATTTTAATGGTTACGACGATTCTCATTATTGGTACAAAACCTGGCCCATTAACGATATCACCAGATTAGAACAGATTAGTTTGATTCATGTCTAAGAGTGTATCAACACCAATACCTAAACCTCTTGTTATATTTAGACCCAGGCTGATCTAGAGTATCAGTAGTTGTTTTGTATTATAGTAGCAGAAGTACTTCAGTATGTTAATCTGGATGAGATCACCTGATAATTGACATAAAGCAAAATGAAATGATGCTCTAAGGGTGATGATCTTGTCATTTCAGATCGAATGCTCAAGCATATCAGAGTACTCGGAGAAAATCATCAAAGCCAATCATCTGGACAGTGGTAAGGGCTCTTGCAAACAGAATGAGCCTTCTGCAAAATTACAACCATGTCAAAGATGACCAATCATTTGTGCAAATAAATCTTTGCAAATCTCTGTGCTGTTATACAAGAGTTTAGCTTTTTACCAAATTCAAGTCCTGGAGCAGAGCTGCATTCCGGCAGGACAGCCGGTGAAGGGTATCGGATGTTTCAGGTTTCTTGCTGACTGCTGCTCTGAACAAAACAGATTCAATAACTCCCCAAGGAAGCTGATCGAAAGCTGAGCTGTAAAAACTGCCACTTTTTGAATAGAGTGACCCTGCTCATATGCCAAACACACACACACACACACACACACACACACACACACACACACACACACACACACACACACACACACACACACACACACTCACACACATTTTACAATCCTTTTGAGGACCTTTCACAAACAGAATTATTAATGCAGTTAGTTAATTGTATGCAGGTATATAAATGTAAACATAACCTTAGCTTCAGTAACACCAATGAAACGTTTTGGCATAGATTAGATTAGATTAGATTAGATTAGATTAGATAGATAGATAGATAGATAGATAGATAGATAGATAGATAGATAGATAGATAGATAGATAGATAGATAGATAGATAGATAGATAGATGGATGGATGGATGGATGGATGGATGGATGGATGGATGGATGGATGGATGGATGGATGAACAGTTTGCCTCATAGAGAGCAGACATTTGGTCTACACCAAGATAGAAAAACATGCCCACACACACTCAAGCTGTTCTGCAAAAATGAGATCATCTGTTTGTTGAGACACTGAATAGAGACTCATATTTGTCCAGGAATTTTGTGTGGGTTGTGGGTATATCTCATGTTGTATATTTCAGTTATCACCATCTTTAAAGGGAAGGTAGAGGAGACAGAGCTGCCAGTGGACAAGGTGGACATCATTATTTCAGAGTGGATGGGCTACTGCCTTTTCTATGAGTCCATGCTCAATACTGTCATCTATGCCAGAGACAAGTGGCTGGTAAGTGTGTGTGTGTTTGTGTGTAAAAGAGAGAGAGAGAGCTTTCAGTGTAAGTCTCTATGCTGTCTTGACAGAAACCTGGTGGCCTGATGTTTCCAGACCGAGCTGCTCTCTATGTTGTGGCCATTGAGGACAGGCAGTACAAGGACTTCAAGATTCACTGTGAGTGCATACACACACCCACACACTGAGGTACTGTGCAAGAGAAAGATAGAGACAGCACTGTAAAGCAGAGAGTACAGGCTTGTGTGTGCAACACATTTGACACAACTTTATTCCACAGTCACACCGCTGCAGGGTGTGTGATAATAAGTAATCCAGTAAAGTCAACACATATTATATTTGAGTGGCATTGCTCTGTAAAGCTGAAGCCCTGGGCAAGCTTGTTCTCCACAACCTACACTTATCCTCATACTCATCCTGTAATAGAATCAGAGTTAAAATCTTTTTTTTATAAGAATTGAGACAAGGAGGGAAAAAAACAACATAGAGCCTTGTGCTTGAGCTGTTTTTGTCACTGGGGAATTACATGACAAGATATGTTGTGATTTTTATTGTTGGGCTGAAATCATGTTTTTTTAATGTTTAAATAATTCTGAAGGAAACCATTTGAGTCAGCAGTCTGGCTTCAATGTGGAAATGATGACCTCTGTTTTTTTAAATGAAAACTCCCTGGAAAACATGAGTGATATCACAAAATATCATGTTTTCTACGTTCAGAAGTAAGTACAGTCAGTCTGCTTAAAGTTGTTCAATAGCTGGCGAGCTAAGTGTGCTTTTCTCACATTTTAATCAAATTGTTGGAAAGCTATGTGACCTAAATCCAGTATAATCAATTCAGTTTACTTAATTCAAATACCATCTGTCCCATATGCTACCAAACTTCAAATCATGAATGTTCAAAACAGACGAGATCTGCTATTTATGACAATTAACAAATGCCTCAAATCTATAAATGATCTGATTACAAAACTTTATTACATTTTCCCGGGCAGCCACAAGGATTTGTGCACCCATTTTTTTTTTTACCAGTAAATGCCAATCATTTACAACCTTCTTCAAAATGTAGGCACTTCTCTACCTGCTTATAATTTTGACGCTGCTGCATTTTTCTGTGAAGACACCGAACCAAGTTATTTATTCTACACAGAAAAATGTGAGCTTCAATACAGATTTTGACTGATATGAGGTCAGAGCATCTCACATAGAAACTAGAACAAAAATAAGACCAGAGTGACACACAGGTTATTGTGCACATTTTTAGATATGAACTGGGCAGGTATGTCAAGAATCTGATGATGGTCTTAAAATTGAAACCGAAATGCCTCCAAGATTATATATAGCTCTGTCTATATATGCATTCTCTCCTGGGAACGTTTTGGCTTGATGGTGATTGTGGGAAGACCTGAACTGTCTTGCAAACATAGTAATTTTATACAATTTTCTGTCGCTGATAATGACAGAACTATTAAACCAAGACTGGAACTTGACAGGAAAGAAAACAAAGTGCTTTATCAATATGAAATTTGTATATCTGTGTGTGTGTGTGTGTGTGTGTGTGTGTGTGTGTGTGTGTGTGTGTGTGTGTGTGTGTGTGTGTGTGTGTGTGTGTGTGTACAGGGTGGGAAAATGTCTATGGCTTTGACATGACCTGCATCCGAAATGTAGCAATGAAAGAGCCACTGGTTGATATAGTGGACCCAAAGCAAGTGGTGACCAACGCGTGCCTCATCAAAGTAAGCAATCTTTCCGCTTTTCCTCCACATGCACTTTTGTTTACGTGTGTATATGTGTGTACACGTGTGAGGTACACATGTACAGACACCACTCCTAATCATTTCTTTAAATCATCACTTGCATTCTGTTTGTGATGTTTGTGTGTTTTTGGTTTGGAGTTAGAACAATGTTTAGTTTGTGATAATTGACCATGAAAAGATCTGCTGTATAGACTTTTGGCTGCTCTTTAGTTCACTAATGAGGTATGGCTGTTGTTTAATGACTCATAGAAATGAAATCTCATTTCACATTGATGTGCTGGATAATGGACTGGAAGATTATGATCAGGTTCATTTGGACGCATGCAGGGTGGCCTCACAAGGATGGTAATACATATGCTAGTGTATGTAAATAAATATAATAAAATATAACTTTTCGTCCTGTTTTCTGTTGTTACACTTTATCAGACACAGAATCAACATTAAATCCAGATAAGCAAATAACATGACTGAATAGCAAATACAGTTACCTTATAATGCTTAACCACAGATCATTAGTTTACGGCTCTAAGACAATTCAGTGTGGTTTTGTGATGCTGTAATGATTTTGTTTTATAGTGGCACTGTAAATTACCACTTATTATTAACCCCATGGACCCTGAAGAGATAAGACATTTGACACAGTGTAAAAGATCACATATTTCTCTGTCAACTCTTTACACAATGGATTTTGAACAACCCAGGCCATCAGTTCACTACGCAGAGGGTAAATAAAATGAAAAATCTGTGAAGTGAAAAGTCACTTTTTCCCACAAAATTCGGGAAAACGGTTTCCATCGGGGCATTTGATTGGGTATCAACAATGAACAGGGAAACTTTTCAAGGACTCCGCATTGCTGAAGCTTAAACACCCTTTGCCTTAATCAGTGAGCCACTATTGTTCCAGAGTGTTGTTTTATGTTCTATAAATTGAGTCCATTAATATTTACTGAGAAAATGGACACTGTAAGCGAGACCGAGAGTCCTTATAACCGAGACTCCTCACATTAATGACAAAGAACTTTACCACTTTATCAGTAAACATCATTTGTTAAGCAACATCCAAGCAGTTTCCAAATGTTAATAAATGTTCTAATTATTCTCATATTACATGGAGCATTCACAAGATGAGTTTGTTAACTATTTAAAAAAACAATAACACAGAACATGCATATTGAGATATCATTGTGAGATATCATTGTGTTACTTAGACACACAAACACTTTTGTATACACAGTGGTAGATTTTTAGGAATCTAGGTTTTCAGTGTATAAAAGTAAATAAAGAAGACTGGAACCATCTTCTTTTTTGATCAGGATTAAATCCTTCTTCTGTAAGAGATGTTTGTACTACCGTGCGGTAATTCAAGTGATGAGTGATGATGTTTGTCTGATAAACATGCTGTGCTCCTTTGAGAGGAATGCAGTAGAGAGATGCGTGTTGTCTTTTTGCTTCTCTCTCATACTGTAATCTGAGTTTTGATGTTTGGTTTATCTCAATTGCCCCTAATGCCTCCTAAGAGCCCAGCGAGAGCACATAAACGTGATTACCACGACATTACTATGTCTGCAGTCTGCTGCTAATAAAGCTTAATAATAAACTACATATACTGTATAGTATAGTAGACAAAATATAAAAAGATAATTAAAGCTTTTATTCTTTCTTTTATCTCTGATATTTTTGTAAGGTCGTATAAAAATCAAGAAATTAATCACATCATGGTGTGTTTATATAAAAAATTATAGTGTTATTTGAATGAAATGTTATATTTCGATCACAAATGAACAGGGAATATTAATGGGGGAAGTTGTGGCCTAATAGTTAGAGAGTTTGACTCCTAACCCTAAGGTTGTGGGTTCGAGTCTCGGGCCGGCCACGACTGAGGTGCCCTTGAGCAAGGCACCGATCCCCACCCCAACTGCTCCCCAGGTGCCGCAGCATAAATGGCTGCCCACTGCTCCTGGTGTGTGTTCACTACTGTGTGTGTGTGCACTTTGGATGGGTTAAATGCAGAGAACAAATTCTGAGTATGGGTCACTGTACTTACTGTAACCGTATGTCATGTCACTTTGTATGTCATACTTTTTTGATCTGTTTCTACTTATATTCATTGTTGTGGAATTTGTCCATGTTACATTTTTTTAATGGTCTCACTTTTATTTTTAACAGTTATACCTTTCCTTTAGTTAAATAACAACACACCAACAACACGTGTTATTCATGCACTTAAATTGAGACATCCATGTCCACATTTCCTTGAGTTAGATGGTCCTATAGAAATGATAACATTAAAATGAGTGCATAAACCTGGGATTTGCCTTGCAGGATATCCTCATACACTGATTATGTATCAGAGGTATTACTTTTTTTGTAAATGATTGTTCATCACCAGATAAAAGCTAAATAATTATTATGTTTTAATTAGTTTTAATTAACAAAGCCTGTTTTGTCTACTTCAGGAGGTGGATATCTACACCGTGCAGCCAGAGGACCTGTCCTTCACCTCAGCCGTCTGCCTGCAGATCCAGAGGAACGACTATATCCATGCACTTGTCACCTACTTTAAAATCGAGTTCACAAAGTGTCACAAGAAGACCGGCTTCTCCACAGGTTAGGTTCCTGTAAACCTGCCTAAATGCAGTGCTTCATTTTTGTCCACATTCACACAGAATTAACCCTTTATTTTGTTATTGAAACCGAGCATCGAATTCAAGATAATTCTCACTCGAAAGAGTGTCAGTTGAGATGGAGATATAAGTGTATGTCTAGAATAGATATTTTCTTTTCTATTGTATTTTACACAGAGTGTACAGTGAATATTCCATTGGATTGCCAGTATGTTTAAAGAAATAATTTCACTTATGATTAAACCAGGAACTAAACCTAAATGCATCATGATATCTCAAACTGCTCTTTAATTCATTTACAAGAGAACTGATTGAACATAACCTGAACGAGGTCAAATGATTTTTTTAATGAGTAGAGACTGCCCTCTTGTGGTTATACTAATATCATCAAAAAATCAAAAGATCATTTCACCAAAATATTATTAAACCATTATACTAAATGATAACACTATTAAATGTCTTGCATATGTAAAGACAATGCTATTGAGTTATACTGTTACATAACCATTGTTAGCAGTTTACAGAAGTCAGGGATATAAACAAAAATTAGGCAATTTCTCTTCTGAAATCTATCATTTAAGTACACAATTACAGAATCTAGCTCATATGCTGGTATGAACAATTTGTCTGCAAACTGACCACGCAAACTACTACGGAGTCGATATTACCTGGGTGGTGAACTATCCACACAGCAGTTGAGAGTTTAGTTTAGTACTATATATTCTTAATGGCTAAATTCTTAGACACATTTAGACACTGTACATTGCTGGACCACCTTCTATGTATACAGTTATAAGCTAAATCTTCTTACATGTGCAGTGGATGTTACTTTTCATCAGTGTCACTGGACTCAACATGTTTCTTTTTATAAAGAATATAATTTTATAGTTTATAGTATTTTATATCCTAGTTTATATTGGACTGTTTCACAAGCAATCTGTAAAATATTGTTATATATAACCGTGTTGTACGAAGACTGACCGAGAACGTTCCAAACTAATACAGACTTAATGGCATTTTATAGTGTCTCATAGCGACTGTGTGACTTCGTGTTAAAGGTCACGACAGGTGTTAAAACACCACCCATTGCAGTTAGGAACGCTGAAATAGGTTTAAAAATGATTTGATTAAATAAATAAGTAAAAACAACGCCGCTTTACTGTATACGCTTGTCCTGTCAGCACAAATATTAACATGTGAGCATCACTTCAGTGTTGACAATGAGATCCACTGCTTAAATGAGAGCTCTTCAGCAGTGGAATACTCTTCTGTATTAGAGTATATTATGTACTTTTTGGATGGGATAATATTTCAGGAGGTGTCTTTAAATAATATTATTCCCACTGAAGAAATCTTTATTTTCTTTAAAATTGATCTTTATTATAAACACTTGATTTTAACATCTGTGGCTGTGTTGATAAGCGTCAGTGTGTCACATGATCATAAAATGTATGAAGGCTATACTGTACCTCTTCTAGGAGCATGTCTAAATTCACCAGGAACATGGCTTCTCCTTTTTTCATCAATGTCAGCAATATTTTCTTATTCCTACTATGTATTAGACTCAATAGATTAAAATAAAATCCACGAAAATCCTCTTTTCTCAAATTATATTATAGAATCTGTACCAGCATGTTGGGTTTGGATGGGATATGTATTATCTGGTGTGATTTTTACATTCTCAGTCTCTAAAAATGAAAGACATGCCGGATTGAGATAGAACTAAAATCCTACAGTAGAGTATGTGTATTCTTATAACAATTCCCTTATTTCCTAATTGTAATTCTAACCCAGTCTGAATAGGGCTTTAGACTACCATATATTTTGCTGTCAGATGTAATGTTTCTTTTCCTTCCTGGATGTTTAAATGTCACATAAATTTGAAATTGAACTCATGCAATTGAAATGAAAACGGTTATGTAATTATAGAACTTGCAGCAAAATCAATACCTTACCCTTAAAACAAATGCATCGTAGGTAAAATGAGCAGATTTACAGTATATTTATCAGACAGCTGATAATAATGTGTATATACGATATGCTGCATTAGAACCATTTTGTTTTGTCTTCAAATTCCATCAAACATTTTTCATATTCAGTTTAAAATATTGATGTGCTATAAAGGATGCACTAACACTCTCCATGCAGCTGGTATGAGACAAACTGAACCCTGGGAAGAGCTTATTATAGCTCTTTTGACCTTTACCACATTATCAATTAGAATTTTAGCATTCTGGTGCTATGGCCTGGGACAAGTTCCTTAAAATTGTCCAGGGGCAAAAAGCAGAGATAACTGTTTACAAAGGAATACACACACACACACACACACACACACACACACACACACACACACACACACACACACACACACACACACACAAAGCCATTTTAATAAGGTTGCACATCCTAAGAGATATTTAGCTTTGTTAAAATTGCTGCCAGAAATGTTTTAATTTTCAGGGTTTGATGTTTTTTTTTTGTCTGCTTTTGTTTGTTTGGTTGTTTTGTTTTGTAGCACCAGATTCTCCCTACACACATTGGAAGCAGACCGTTTTTTACCTCGAGGAGTATCTGACTGTGAAGAAGGGAGAAGAGATTGTAGGCACCATCACCATGAGGCCCAATGAAAGTAATGCAGTGAGTATGAATAACAGCTTTCTTATCATCATTCCAAGAAATAACCAATATCCCAAAACTATCTTTCTTTATTCTCTTTTTCTGTCTTCCTACAGCGTGATCTGGAGTTCACGTTTGAGCTGGATTTTAAAGGTCAGCTATGTGAAGTTGACATCTCTCATGACTATAAGATGCGCTAAGCATCCAGAAGGGGGCGATAAAGTGCCCATGTACCACCATGGTGTCCAAGGAAGTGGCACTTCCCTACCCATAGTGCCAGAGACCAGGCACAGAGGCTGAGTGCGTAATGCCCTAGGCCACGACTCTGCTCATCTTTGAGAGATGTGCTAATATTTCTGGAGCTGAGTGCCTCTCTGAGCAATAGCAGCCTTGCCATGGCCAATAACAGCGTGCACTAGTCCAACATTTCTAAGACTGTTCAACAAGGCAACTTTGAATGTACTGCTAATTAAGCTCAAGAATGTTACAATTCTCATGAATGTGAAGA
The DNA here is from genome assembly GCF_022655615.1 of Tachysurus fulvidraco. Lineage (NCBI taxonomy): Eukaryota > Metazoa > Chordata > Actinopteri > Siluriformes > Bagridae > Tachysurus > Tachysurus fulvidraco. The sequence goes on along the minus strand of NC_062530.1, from coordinate 19,106,605 downwards.
GTCAGTTTACAGTTTTCTTTGGTAAAGAGTCAATTTTGGTTCTAGTGAGAGTCTAATGGCAAAGAGATTATTTTTTAGCTGTATTTTAGGTTGTGGTGTAAAGTCAAGACAGTATATTAGACCATTTTACTATAAGCACTAATCTACTGCACTACAATAAAGTATTTTACAAGAATTAGATGTGCAATCCAGCAGCACACATTTAAGGATTTATTTTTTATAGTATTGTTCAAGAAAATTGACTACAATAGCTGTTGAAGGCATTTAGGTGAATAAGAAATAATTATAGCACATTGTTTTTTTTTTCTTTTTGTTGTGTTTCTGCAAAATGTAGTGAGTGTGAAAGCGTCTTGTTCCTCGGTGTCAGTATTTGTGTTATAATGCAAATATATAGTTACATATCCAGCTATATCTACCAACAGATCAGGGAATGAAAAGAACGACAGATAGAGGATGAGACGTGGGGTAATGCAGGACTCTTTCAGTACAGCAGGATGCATGTGTGGGTGTATGTGTGTATTCACCTGTGCTCTTACTGAACTCATCACCGAGGTACCTCCTGACCTTCTGTCCTGCTTTAATCCAAAGATATTCTGTTTCAAATGACATGGTAATTAACTGACATTGACTATATTCACGTTCACCAAAAATCTGGTATGGTAAATATAACGTCTTCAAACATTCTGATCTGATTAAAGAGGGGGAAAAAAGTCTTAAATAATGTTTAAAAAGAGTTATAGATGTAAGAAAGCATATGTTAAGAAAAAACAAAACAAAACTGAAGTTTAGGAATATCTGTTATAGGAATACCACCCTAGTGAAGTCAATCGTATGTAATGTATACAAAAAAAATAGAAAAATAAATGAATAAATAAATATTCATATAGTTTATTAGCTATTTTTAAGTGTTTTTTTTCCAGAAAAATTACAGCTCATGCATGTTTAAATAAACTAAACTGTTTAATTTGACTATGAACAATACTATTATTGTTCAACCTTTTTTACAGGAAGTTCTGACAGGAAGTAGAGAACCCAGTGTTTCAACATGTATCCATTAAAAAAAAATGTTCATGTAAATATGTTTTTTTAATTTTTATTTCAATTGCTTCAAAATAATTATACAATAAATTTCTATTACAACAGTGTCACCCTTCATGGACAGTGTCAACAGCTTGTCTTGTCAATTAATAATCGAGTCCTTCATGTGTTTTAAGCAGGAAAAATACACATATGGTACACTACAGAGGACGTGCAGGTCCACGAGCGGGAAGTGTGTTTGAACATTTAAAGTGAACACACACAGAGGGACGTGACTTGATCTAATAGCATCATATTCATTTGTCACGCAGAACAGTGATGATGAAACCAAGCTCATGTTATAGACAGAACAAATTGATCCTGATCCCAATTTGTTTCATGGCCGAGAGATTTACTGGCTAGAATCAAAACCAAGCCCTTTTTTTTGATCCTCACAAAGTGCTAGGGTGTTAGATATTTATCCTTGACAGATAGAGAAGCCAAAAGTATGTGAATAACAAACAAATAGCTGCACCACAGGGAGCACAAAATGTGTAAAAAATAGCTGCATATAAACAGCTCTGAGCGTCTACTGAGATTTGGCAGTGGTGTCAACACTGATTACACTAAAATGCTTGTGCAAAGTTAGTGGATTTCGGCCATGTATCAAAAAAGCACGACAACTTAACACAAATAACAAACTTGCAAACACAAACCCTGCTGCCCAGAACAAATGTTTTGAATTCACAAAGTGGGCAGCTTTCCTGTCAAAAAACCTCTAAAACAAACGTTTGTTCAATAAAATCCAGAACTAGAATTATGCTCTTCTAGATGCTTATGACATCTTGCTTCAGTCATACATCCCAGGAAGGCAAGCTGTTTTGTATTTCACTGCCAAATAAATACCAATTTGGCACTTAAAATGTGTAAAGATGTAAACGCTTGTACTGTAAACAACAAAAGTTTAAATATGAAATTTCCTTCATCTTTTTTTCCTCAACAGTTAATATATCTTTCTGTAAATATCATAATAAAGCTTAATCTCGCCTTTGATATGATGAGCCTATTTTTATATGTACAGGTGATCTACCAAAACTGTATAGTGCAAATCTTTACTGTCATCATAACACTGCTCATGTATTACCTTCTCATAGTTTAAAAACGATCAGAAAATATGTCTAAAAGTGTTATATGATGTTAAAAATCAGGTGCAGAGAGTGAGTGTAAACTGTGTAAAGCATACTGCACCAATAGATCCGGAGGGATGGAGGTGATTAAGCTGCCTCTGAGCACACTGAGTGTGTGTGTGTGTGTGTGTGTGTGTGTGTGTGTGTGTGTGTCTGTGCGTGTGTGTGTTTGTGTGTGTGTCAGGATCAGCAGCAGGACTTCTTCTTTGAAGGGGCATCAACCAGAGAGACAGTTTTCTCTTTCACTCTGTCCTCTTGTTCCTTTAGAATCCTAAAAGGAAAGGGGTCTTGTTTTTCAGTGCATAAACAAGACATCAGTATATATTTGTAGTTGAGTAGTTTTAGCACTCAATAACACAACAGCCCTTCTTGCGCTGTAGTGAAGCAACATCTAAGCTAACATACCTTGCCAAGCTCACCATGGACTCGGTCACGTTTTGGCCAGAAAACGCACTGCACTCAAAGAAAATCAGCCGAGCCTCCTGCAAGACAGCACAATGATCAACCTGCTGAAGTACATGCGATATTACATAACAAATACAAGCAACACCACGTCATCCTATCTACCTCTTCCTTTCAGCGAGGCTTTTATTTAAAAAAAAAATACAAATTCAAGAGCTTTTATGAGATCAAATGGATTCAAAAGCACTTAAAACATCACAGGTCTGGAGTGTGAAGAGGGGAAGTACTGTATAAGAGCAGATGAAAACTAAATGAAAGAAAGAAAATTATTTATGATCTACTTGCTGGAAAACGCTGTTTTCATCTATTTTCACTTATGCATTTAAGTTCTTTTCACAATAGGTGGCTGTTATAGAAAACATGATGCCTGTTACTTTTGTTTTTTTGCAAATCATACATGAGATAATTAGAAAGCTTTGCTTAAAATAATTCCTAGCTAGATTAGTTGTATTATTATTAATAATAAATATTGGATTTATTATGGTGAGGTTTTGAGGTTTGTAATATCTCTTATTCTGCCTTTTCTCCCGACGCTCCTTTATTCATCTTGGTTTATTTCACTGGCTTCCAGGTGACCTTACTCACTTTAGCCAGTTTCTCTCCCATACTGAACTGGATCTCTCTCTGGCCCTCCAGATCCGTCTTATTTCCCAGCAACATGACAGGAATGTCATCTCCTGCTCCTTCCTAAAAGGAAAAGAAGATATACAAAATACAAAATGCTATAAAAAATTAAAAAAAAAAGTTCTGAATTTTAGAATAAAGTTCTTTTTTCCTTATTTGAATAAAATTATGAACATTTACAGGCATGTTACATCACAGGCAGTTTTAATCATTTGAATGGGTCACCCAGAAAGTCAAATTTAAGCATCGGTGTAGCCGAACTAGGTATGCATAAATTTACATTTCTTTTGAGCTTATCAAAAGGTGTGTTCCACTATGGGTTACCTGTACACTGGCCAGCCATGATCTCACTGCTGTAAAAGTCTTTTCACAAGCGATATCATACATGACAACTACGCCATCTGCTTTTCGAAAAAACTGTTTCGTGATGCTCCGGTACCTGCCAGAAGATTGGAAAGGAAATTAGTGTAAACGCAAATTATTACAAAATTTAACCCTAACATTAAATGGATTTTAAAAGGTATTTTTATTTAAGGAAGAAAAATGGCTAATCATCTATACACTGAAGCTTCTGGTAAAATGATTTGCAGACAAAGTCTCACAAAGTTTTCCCACATGTGATTCTTCCTTGACAAAGTGAGATATTTTGTCTTATTAACTTTAGAAGAGGGGGGAAAAGTTTGAGATGCTTATTTCTAGCCACTATAAGATGACAACAGGAAAAAGCTTAAGCTGCATACATGTACCTATAAGCAGTAAATAGTTCATGGTGTTCTTCATTGATACAGTTTGAAACATTGTTCTGCAAGTTTCAAGTTTAACTGTAGTACAAGCGGAATAAAGCTCTGTTGTCGGAAAATAAAAACCACTTACAGTACATAACATTAATAGTGCACTTACCTTTCCTGCCCAGCTGTATCCCACATCTGCAGAGCTATCTGGCTGTGATCCACTAGAAGTGTCTTTACACTGTAGTCAATACCTATATATAAATGGAGAATGGCAAAAAACAAAAAATTTTTTTTTACAGAAATATGTGATGTTTTAAATTGATGTCAACTGTTTGTGCTTCATTTCTTTTTGATCCTCTGTACTTTTTTTTAAGCTTTCTGTCTCCCTTGGGGTTCATAGATCAATGAGCATGTGACGAGTGTAGCCTGAGAGTAAAGGGCATAGATGATTGATCTGATGTTGGGACAGACAGTAATATTGATGTACTGTAAGAGGGAATAAGCATCTGCATCTCTATTGACATTGAAATCCAACTTGCTTTTGAGCTCTCTGTATAACAACTGTTAGAAACGCACTACCTTGGGAAGTAGCTACAGTACAGAATGTACAGGTATCTACAGAATATTTCATAATCAAACTGGTGTCTAGGACAGAAAGGTTTCCTCAGCACTCTGTGCTGTTAACACAGTCAGCAGGTTTGAAATTCCCAAACACACAAGTGAAAAACAACCATTTCAGAGTTTACGCACAGAACAGCCAAATGCTGACAATATGATGGGAAAAACATTATGGGAAGACAGACCAACAGTCGCTGAGGTTCCTGAGTAGAAACAGTCATCACAGAAGCGGCGCAGTAGAGAGGTCTTGCCAACACTGGAGTTTCCCACCAGAACAATCTTAAACAGGCGGTCTGGTCCTGAGTTTGCTCCTCCCTCCTGAATGAGAGAGCAGACCAGCTACCACTGAAGTCTTAAATCACAGGTTATAGTGCACTAATTCTATACGTTAGTGTTTCTATAGTAACAACTTACTTCTGTTAAAGTTTAACAGTTGATATAGTGATGTTTTTTTCTCTCCATCAAGCAATATATGCAAATGAGGGAACTGTTTATAACTACTATAAATAAATACTAACAGCAATTATCTTTCCACAAAACTAGATGTATATACAACTAAAAAATATCATGCCATTTCATTGTTGATTAATTTTGTACAACCGTGTGCTCTGTTGCGTTTCATTCCTTACTTGGCAACTGTGAGATACTGGGAATAGTGTATTTGGAGTTACACAAACACACAATATCACAGAATATATCACTTGGCCCAAATCTATTTCTAATATTTGGTTATTTACAGAAATTGCAATCTCCACAGAATACTGCAGAATTGACTTGACTAAAGGGGACTGTTAAAGGATCGGTGTGAAGGATATTATCATCAGATATTTCAGACATTGTAGTCTGCCCAGAAGATTTTTTTTGCCCTTTTAACAAAGCTCATGTTACCAGGAACATTCAGGAAATACACTGCTCCCATTGACCTTCCCTGCCCCAAAATAAAACAAAGCTGTCTTATCTAACACACTATGGAAGCATGCACTGGTGCAGCAGACTCAGGTGACACAGCAGCATTTCTTTAAACGTGTTCACATGTATATACTGTATGTATACATGTGTACGCACTTAAGGAAAGTGTGAATGGCTTCTCACCAGCTGAACAGTCTCCTTGCCCACAGGTTGCCCCCTGGGTGAGGTGGGAGTGTGTGCATATCTGCTCTCTGCTGAAGGACACTGTGAGATTGGCGTGCTGGTAGAAGGAAAGATACTGGTCATTCGGAGGTCAATTCCCTCTTCTAGGTCTTCCTCTTCCTCACTCCAGTTCCTGAGCTCAGGCTGGTATTCCTTCTGCAGGAGCTGGGGGAGGTGATCTTCCTCGATGGAGATGATCCTCTGAAGCTGGTGTGCAGGAGAACGCAATCCCTCTTGATCCTCCTGCCCTACAGTTAAACTAGGCACCTTTACACCTACTGCACTCTTCCTCTTAGAATGTGGCAGTATGTCGTCTTCATCATCACTGAAGAGTGTAAGGAAACAGTAATATATACAAATATGCAAATGCATTTTTACCCCTTTTTTTTAGACAATTACCTGATTATGCGTTCTTTAAATGTAATGTACTTCTATTTAATAGAATGTACCTCTTAAATGATTGCTTCCTTTCTGTATATCCAGATCTCTGAGCCCTTGGTGCATTTACAGCCGAGTTCCTCGGTTTCTAAGAAACAAAAATGATTATATAACCTTCCTGTTTTGAAGCCCTCCACAAACCGCCAGGTCGAAAATAATGTCTATGATTTCTATTAACTTACTTGATAGGACATATCCTGCTCATCTCGTAAATGTTTGTTCATTTCCCTAAAACAGCGAAAAACAGCTATTTGATCTGTTCAGACGTTTAGAATCATACAGACATAACAGACTGTTGTTTACTGGATTTGCAGTCGTATTCTTGCCTTAGTAAATCTAGTTGCTTAAGTAGACTTGCTCTTTCTCTTTGCAAACCCTCAGTGATTCTGTACATCTCCCTGAAAAATCAGAAAACAGCATAAAGAACTGGGGAAGAAAAGACAACACCACATGGACATGCTCATGTAATGCTGGTGGGCAACCTGTTGCTCATAATACTTTGAATGAGTTAAAAAGTAAAGTAAGGTGAAAATTGTGTCTCTCACATCTCTCGCTCTCCCTGTAGGTGAGAGGCTTGTTCCTGCAACAGAATGAGCTGTTCTTGTGCTAAACCCAGCTCCTGAGTGGTGTGCTCCAGCTCGTGAGCCAGCTCATCATTGTATTGCTTTAGTTTTACATTCTCTACTGCAGTCTCCCTCTGCTCGCTGTGTAGCTCACGACACTGCTGCTCTAACTGACACACACACACACACACACACACACACACACACACACACACACACACACACACACACACACACACACACACACACACACACACACACACATTTACAAGAACTCATTATCTCAAAGCACTTTAAAGAAATACAGTGGCCTTGAGAATTATTGGCAGCCTTTATGAATATATAAAAAGGATTATATGCAAAAACTGATTAAATTGCATTGAATGGTTTCTGTCATGCCATGGATAGAACAAAAGTAGTGTCTTCCTGTAATTTTTAACAAGATTCGAGAAATTTCTTAAAAGGCTGCCCACTTCTATACATTTTAAGATCCTTTATATTCTTAGGCTTGAACATGTGAACTTCTCTCTTAAATTCAGACCACAGGAGTTTTGTCAATCTTGACAAAAGGCCCTGAAGTACCTGCCAAAAAATAAAATCCAGACACAAAGAATCAATGATTCACCACCATATTGTGCAGCCGGTAACAGGTAGGGTTTCTTGTATGCACTATTTCTGCTGAAAGTATTTTTTTTCTATTCCCTAGGGAAATAAAAGCTTGTATCATGTGTGAAACAGGATATTTAAACCCCAGGGGGAACTGGACAAGATCCTGTGGACTGAGGGCAAATGGAAAATTATTATTCTTTTTCTTATTGTTATAATCTCTAATTTGTTTTAAATATAAAAATGTAAAAAAAAAATGTAAAAAAAAAATAATAATAAATTGTGGCACATATGACAATGAGAATGATTTTTTGTTAAAATAAATATAAATAATTTTGCTTATTGCATGAGAGGAAAAAAAAGACTGAAACATAAGAAACATAAATTTGTATGATTAATGTTTATTTTATACACTCATTTCTGCTCATATTTATTAAGGGTGCCAGTAATTCAAGAAAACATTGTATCTTTATAATGTACAATTCTAAGCAGGTAGGAGTGCAACCAACAAGCCATCGTAAACAAAACACTTTATGCACTTAACTACAGGGTCAGTATTTTGAGTACTGTCAAAAGAGTGATGTCCAGCACTAGAGGATCATGTGCAATTTGATAAGAAAGCAGGAACAGTGGTGTCAAGTAGTGCACAATGCCAAAAATAGACCATACTGGATCCCTCAAAAGCTGAGATGCACTGCACCGTGATTAGACAGCATTCAGTGTTAACGCTCTGATAAACAAAACATTAGTGGGCCTCCTCTGTTTTATTTGATGACTTGACCAATAGAGAAAATTGAATTCTCAATTTCTCAAATTGTCAGAATATAGTAAAAAGTTTCATATTATAAAAAGATTAATATATTACAAATGTTTTCATATTAGATATATTTAAAGGTGTTTGTATTTATGCACAGTGAACAATCCTGAGGTGACTGAGGCGACTGTGGTGAGGAAAAACCCCCGAAACCTCGAGAGGAACCAGACCAAAGGGAACCTCATCCTCATTTGGGTGACACTGGAGGGTGTGATAATTTAAAAAAAGAAATGCACTTGCTGCTAATACACTTGGGTTTCTTAATTAGAATAAGAATCTAAGCTGTCTTACTGGTGTTTTTACTGGTGATAAGAAGAGTACGCTAATTGTCTCCTCATCATGAATGTTATTATTATGTCAGCAGTATTAGAGTTTCTTTACTTAATTACCCAAGGTACATCTTCCTTAAATTTATAACACATCGGTCTGAAAAGAAAAATGGCAATTCTTGGGAATATATTAAATACTGAAACTGTATCACTGGAAAAACCAAATCATGCCCATTATAATCACACACTATTAGACACACATGCATACACAATTTCACATATGAATGCACCGTGTATGGCCGTAAACAGATATACTGTACAGTACGTAAATATCCACGTTTGTTTTATTCTGTATGTATGTGCAAATACGTGCAAGGTCATAGAAATGTAGAACACGCACCCGTTTCTGTTTGTTGGAAAGCAGTTCAAGTTCCTTCTCTTTGCTAGAAAGCTGGTACTCGAGATCTTGACTGCGAGTTAAAAACCTTTCAGAATCCTGTAGGACAAATGACACCTTGAAGAAAGAAGGCTCCCAACATACAGTATAGTATGTAAGTAATAAAACATGTTCCATTGAGCTGTTAGATAAAAATAATAAGAGTTTCCTTGAATGTCTGATAAATAGTATGTTTGAAAATAAATGCATGCAAAACAGTTAACATTTACAAAAGGTCAATGTGTCAATCGTCATACCTGTAAAATAATCCTGTCTTTCTCATTTTTGATCTGTTGCTCCATTTCCTCATAGAGACGCTGGATTTCATCATCATGAGAAGCTGCTTTCCTGTACAGGATGTATTGGCACAAAATGGTTTACTTTTGCATTCGCTGGCTGATTTGACTGTAGTCAGAAAGACAAATGTTAGCAGAATTATTTCCAAAAAATTATTTGTTATAAGGATTGCACTTTTTTTTTTTTAGAATCAAATCAAAGCTGTTACTGCTCCTGAAATGGGTTGGGTAACCATTAATTCATTTTAACAGCTATTTTATTTTCATTTTATTCTAGGCATTTCACTGTAATGATTCTTATTTTAATTATATCCACTGGTGCAATTTCTCCTTACAGAGAAAGTAGAGAATAATAAGCACTCGAGTGTTCCTGGATTTTAAGTGACACATAAGGCAAATTGTTAGAGGTTTCCAGATCAGGGCCACAGAGTAGATTTAAAATCTGAGCTTGGTGAGCACCTTTTGCTTTCTGCAATTACTGCAAAAACAGATGATACTAAGAAGTTCGTTAATGAAAGCTGCAGCCATAAACCACATTGGAGATATAATAAAATGGCCAAACATTTGTTAAGCCCATCGTTTTATCAATGAAGGATACTGTACCTAATCAAGCAAGAAATTCAACAAATTCTGCAGCGATAAGCTAAAAAATAAAATAGTAAATGACTGACCTTTTCAAAGCAGTTTCCATCTCACTCTTCTCCTTATTAGCTTCTTTAATTTGGTAAGCGACTCTGGCAAGGAAATCCTCGAAGTTAGACAGCAGACGAGGCTCATCGCTGCGCAGCTGAGCCCATAGACTGCGCACTATTCTTGGACTAAAAACAATCAGAGAAGGTTCAGTCACTCACCTTTACCATGTTTTATATTACGAGTATATTTACTTTGAATTTGCATCAATTTCATTATGATATCTATCTATTGTTGTTTTATACAATGAAAAACATAATCATTTAAGACATAAGTGAGATGCAGATTTCTAAATGCTGTAATCTGAGCGCAAGTCTTGCTTGTAGTTTATCCTCTGAAACGTAAAGCACTTTATATAGCTCAAACATTAATGGCCGACGTTCACGTGTTGTATACAAGCTGTCACTTTGTATAATGAGCAGAATTCATAAACTAATTATGAAATCCTTTGACATGGTCTGGCATTTATGGTGTACGCGTACTATGCAATTAAAATCGTCAGGGTTTATTTGGAAGATCAACATAAGGCAATAAGTTGCACTTCATCAACTCAATGTCTTCCACTACAATTCTCTTTCCAACATTATAGAATGATTGCAATGTGGTAAACTATTCAGGCGACACATGAATGACATTAGCTTCTCATAATCAAAGATGAGGGAAGTCAGGATAATAAAATGTCTCTGTTTAATTAGACAGGATTCCCTTGAGAACAGCTCGGTCTCTTTCAGCCTGTGCTATTCGGGACCTTTCTGTATTTTTCAGGAACTGAGATTTGCTTAAGTCCATTTACAGTATCTTATCTAAGTATAGCCTAAGGAGAAGATTCTGTCTAATGTTTCCTGAAAATTTAAACTCCATTTACAACCTCATTGCTGAGAATGGCTTAGGGATGTAATTGGATCGTGATTACATTTCACTGTGACACGACTTGCATGCACTGATGAAAATGAAATGGAATGCAAAAGGGAGCTAAATTAATTTCAGGCTTTTTTATTCTTAAAGAAAAAAGCAATCCACGGCTGATTGTGTTTTACTGAAGAGATCAAGCAATTTAAGAAAAATACAGTAAAAGTTTTTTTTTTTTTTTTTTATAGATTTTCAGTGTGGAACATATCAGTGTGTCACAAATAGTGTTTGTGCAAGAGAAATGCTGTCAGCCTGCATGTTCTTCAGTGAGTGTGATTGCAAACAGGTTACACGCACTCCTCGAAGACGTTGCTGGCTCCCAGGTTCTCCATCAGCAAGCTGAAATGTTTCTCTTCATCATCCTCGCTTACATTGAGCTTGTCCTCCCAATCACTCTGGTAGAGCATATCAGGTGAAACTGACTCTCCAGCATGCTCTGGAACGGGTGGTAGAGTGGCTGCTGAGGCTGCTGCAGGACCAAATACGAACTCACCTTTAAATGAAATATGCAAAGTTTATTATCATCATTATTCAAAATTCTTAGGTCTTTTTTTCCTACTCTGTCATCCAGCCCACTCCACAGGACAAGGTAACATGTAAAAGCTGTGTGTAGAGCACATAAGTGCAGAAGTAAACAAGAATAACGCCCGATTGTTCTTAATAGAAATAACATTGACATAAGACAAAACAGTTGGAAAGCTGGCATATACTTGCTATATGCTCTCTCTCTCTCTCTCATTTTCTACCGCTTTATCCGAACTACCTCGGGTCATGGGGAGCCTGTGCCTATCTCAGGCGTCATCGGGCATCGAGGCAGGATACACCCTGGACGGAGTGCCAACCCATCGCAGGGCGCTCACACACACTCTCATTCACTCACACACTACAGACAATTTTCCTTGCTATATGCTATACTTGCTAAATTTTAATAATATAAAAACCCACTAAAGCCAGAGGAGAACTCATCTGGGGTGAGATATCCGTTTCCATCAGCATCCAGGGTATCAAACACATTCTCCAGCTCCTCAGCACTCAGAGGCAACTCTCCAAGCAGCCTCTGAAACACAATATAGGATAAATGTACAATGCATAAAATAAATGAATGTTACATTGATATCACAGTGCCGTTCAATTCTGTAATTTGATTGGTCAGATTCAATATTTATAACAGCAGCTCTGACAATCTAAAATAATCCTGCGTTATTGTTTGTGTAACAGCTCATTCACAGGGACTTAATCAGATAATCAGCGCCACATAATCAGAGTCCAATACTAGATAGAATAAATATGCTGCTATTTCACATAGAAAAAATATAAACACACATAAGAGCGGCTTTAATGAAAAGATATGTATTTAAAATGTATGAAGGAGTCTCCAGCAGTGCTTTGTAACAGTCCGTAAGTTTTCTGTCCCAATAAAGAAGAGAAGATTTTTGCATTTTCTCAGGAACATGAAAAGTTGAACTTAAAAATCTCTTTAACTTCAAAAGATACTGATAAAGATACTGATAAGGAAATGATTGTGATGTTAAAGAGTACATTGTATTGTTCTTTCACTAATTAGAAAAATAATCCCATAGCAATTTGCCAGTGATAAGAGAAATAAAACTTTAGATTACACTAAGCTGTCTCACACCAGTTATATTCCTTGCATATTATGCAGGCAGGTTATATTTAATCTGTTTAGTCTATTATGTATTGGTACCTTGATATATTATGCAGGGATATCTTCAGATAGGAGAAATAATATTTGGTAGCCTGAATGTGTTTTGAACTTATGATTCAATCTAAATACCTACTAAAATAAATTTGTGATGCTTAGTATGCAATGTCACAAAGGTAATTAATTATATTTCATTAAAATGTAATTATGGCCTATTGGTCTATTGAGCGGCTCATTCTGCCTACAAGACTTGAATGACCTCCATAATTGCACTGTGTTTACTTGTCAGTGCTCAAACATATAGATACAGTGTAAACAGCCCTATTCCTAAAAGCAAATACCACATCCTCTATTGGGAATAGACACACGTTTACAAAAGACAGGCAAGTGGCCAACTGCCTCATATGACTGTAAAGATTCTGTGAGTATTATGGAAGAACTTGTAGACCAAAGCTTCTGTTTATCAGGCTTAGGTGTGACTAGTGTGTCAGCAGGCTGTTCTGTTGTGTGGCTTTAAAATGCAAGTTGTTAACACTTTAGTTTCTGGTGTGAAAAAGTAAGCACAACGTGTCAGCCAGTACTCCTCAACATACACTAAGTGGAACTCGTATGTGTTTTATGGAGGAAAAAAATGCCTGGTCATATGGTCTTTTTTAAAAATAAATATACTGATTACAAACATAATATTTCAAAGGTACAATGCTTATTCAGTTCTGCTCTCAGTTCAGCTGAATGAAAATAAATTGATGCCTTTTTATTAATATATGTACACATGAAGAGAACAATGATTTATAATCTAATTCAAGAGATCTAGCAATTATCTTTAAAACGTTCAGTCGCTTGATGCATGTTTTTCAGCAAATATGCAAATATTTCGCTATTGGTTTCCACTCAAATGCATTCACACAAACAATGAAGCAAAACAAAAGAAAAGAAATGGAAACGTTCGGGACTTTTGTATCCGAATGTGTTGAGAGTATTTGTGTTGAACCTGAATAAAGATGTAGAGCTTTTGGATATCAGTGCATCTCCATATACATCAGATCAAAGCTGTTAAGGGTTCAGAGTATAAGCCCACAAGTGGGCCATCAAAGAGAACAGCCACAATAGATAGGAACTGATGAGGCTGACCAATCTGCACAATAATACAAGCGTAAGGGTTGTCTATCGAAGCGCTACCCTTTCCCTACTTAGGCTGCCAAAGCTGTTTCACAGACTCCACTAAATTGACAGAGTGAAAGTGAAGACTATATCTCTACACATAAAAAAAACAACAACAACTACTGGTTGATCATGTTCTGCATCCTCATTCAAATCCTTTCTAGCATTAAATGATCTGCTGTATAAATAGCACCTGGGACGTCATCAATTCTTTTTTCTGCAGCACTACATTCTGCGACTATCAAAACATCCTTGCAGTGAGTCGACAAAAACTAATTTCAGCCTCAGCCACCGGTTAGAGATAAATTTGATAGATATTAAGCAATAATAGCAGTCAGAAAACATAAGCTGAATGTGTTTCAACTAGTATGAGTCCATTAAAGAGGTTTAAATCATGTTATAAGAAACAGTACATCAGGCGATTGTACTGTAGATAGAAACTTTATTGCACAGAATGACATATAGATTCATTACCAAACAATCATTTAACCTGGTCATACTACATCCATGATCAAGATAAAGGGAAGACACACCTGTCTTTCTCAATTGAGTTAGTACTTTTAATAAAATCAGAATAAACAGAATAAACTGTGTTTACAATAAAGTGGTGGCTCAAATGACCAATCTTTTGTCTTTGTATTTAATGTGCCTGTTATGCTTGAGTAGCAACGTCAAATATATAAGCAGCATAACATTAAAGCACAACAATATAATAATCCACTAAGGGAAAATGTTTGAAAAAATTTATGATGACTTTAAGTGACATTTTGTGCTAGAAAAGTTAAACGCTTGATAAAGCAGTGTATACTATTTATTTATTATCCTGCGATATCTGAAGTTTATGTATAACATGTATATGTATATTTATGCAATAACAGAGAAAACATTCTACTGGTACAACTGACTACAGACTAAATATCATCTCTTATGTTAACTGTATCGTTTTGTTAGAAAACTAAATAGTTTGCCGTTTAACTTTTTTTTTTTAGTTTTCTATAAACTTTATTTTACAATATTACTTTTTTTGTAAGCAACCCTGTATATCAGGTATTGTATAAATGTCTGTAAGTGTCTTGATAATTTTTTCATATCACCCACAACAAATTGAGTGTGACACAACTTAGTCACTTCTCTCAAATGCATTTAAAAATATTGGGACACATTAACAACTTTTCTGTCTAAATTTTGGGTGTATTACACTGATGTGCTTTGACCATCCGGATAAACAATTCCAAATAATGTTGGACCTTGTGGCAGATGATAAATTTCCTAGTTATTCAGAATCTGTGATGCGTCACATTTACTTAAAAGCAAGGTGAAGTCTTACCTGCATGTCCCATCGAGTAACAAAGCCCTTTTCCTCAGTGTCACAGATCTGAAAGAATTCTTGACTCTTCTCCAGCACGGTGCTACAGTCACTCTTCTCCAGAGGACTTGCACACACACTGGACCTGCTTTTTGTGTCCTTTCGCCTGAGCCTGGATGGCCGACACGCCTTAGAGTCACAGGTGCCACTGAAAGCTGCCATTGTAGTGCCCTTGTGTGTAGTCGTTATGTGTGAGAGACCTCCAGTCTCCTTCCTTACATGGGTCAGCTCTAGATGGGAGAATTAAAAGAACACAGAGTTTCAAACACATCGCCTTGCCTTTCAGAAATGGTTGCTGCCCGCCATCTCTTAGCAACTGCCTCTTTAATTAGTCAATGAAGCTGCAGAGATATGCAGAGGTAGAGAGCCAGAGAGAGAGCACTTTTAAAGCATAAACAGCATGGTAGATTGTAAGGTTAATGATTATTACCTAAATAGGTAGTGATTGTGAGATCTTTTCAGAGCATCCACTTATTGACCTCTAGGTCAGTTAAATATAACAGAATACTTGCTTGCACTTATGTCACGAAACATAACAACATGCAGAATTTAACTGCTACAATGGGTTTGAATCTTTGTCCTGTGGATAAATGTATTTGTTTGAAGTTTTTTGGTTTGGTCCTCAAAGATTCAACAGTGATTTTCATAAATGAAGAGCAACATATTCAAAAGTAGCCAATACTAAATAGCCAACGTTTAATGGACACCAGACTATCACAACCCTAGTGACTAGTGACGTGACATACGGCTAAATATGGTGACCCAAAATCAGAATGTGTTCTCTGCGTTTAACCCATCCAAAGTGCACACACACACCGTGAACACACACCCGGAGCAGTGGGCAGCCATTTATGCTGCAGCACCCAGGGAGCAGTTGGGGTGTGTGTGTGTGTGTGTTGTTCGGTGCCTTCCCAAACCCTATGTGCTTTTGGAGCATCCAGTCCCTGCTTTGCTATAATAATAACCTCTATTATTCTGGGTACGCTTTTGACTACTGTAGAGCATGGCTGTAAGGTCAGGCACTGGACAATTGTGTGCTTACAACTTTGTGGTAACAGTTGTGGAAGTATACTGGTATACTTGGTATATTGGTGTGATAATCAGTTGTTGGCTATATATTGTAATTCAAAATATTTCTCTTTCAATAAACTTTTCTGTTGAATTGACAGACCAAAAGATCTGAAGAGTATAACCAAGACAAGTCCAATACCAAGACAAATTCCTGTACATGTAGACCCTACAGTACCTGGCAATAAACCTGATTCTGAGCTCATCACAAAATCAGGAGTTTGCACTTGGCATGTTGGGTAATTGTTTTTTTTTTTGTTGTTTAGTTAAAATTTCTTTCTTTACTTTTTTTTAAATTCATGAATCAAGAATAAACAAATGAATTACACAGTTCTTCCACTTTTATACCGTACTGTTTTTTGTATATAAAATGTAATAAAAATGTATATATAAATTTATATATAAAAATGTATATACTGTACAGTATTTAGGAGGTAGAGGTCCACAGTCAGGAAATTAATGGTTAACATGAGCTAAACACTAAGTACTGAATACTGCATAATACTGAATAATCAAAACCGCAATCTTTAAAATACAAAAGTGTGAGATATTGAGGAAAATGCTGAAGAAAGCCCCAAAGCACCTATTCTTCCAGGAGCTTACCACTCAAACTGGAAAGTGATAAACTCATGGCAAAAGAATGGTTTTTGGGTGTTTTTTTTCCATACTGCGGCTGTATGAGTACTGTAAGACTAACATTATCAGTAAACTGCAACTCTTTTCATTCTCCATAGTCGACTGAATGCTCCACAGAACAAAAGAAATTTAACACAGTACAATACACTTGCCCAACCTTACGTGCAGGTATGCAAACATCTATTTGGTTTAAATGTTCAGTCAGATGCAATTCAATACAAGGTTAGTAGTGACAAAGATGGTAAACAATAAAACTGCACCACCCTGAACAGCTTTAACTGAACCCGCCCTGCTTGGCCTGATATAAGAGAAACTTCCTCGTTCACACAGACCAGTAGTAGGAACCGCGATAATGAGAATTTCTGCTTTCCATGCAATCTTTATCTCCCTTCATGACCTTCAGAAAAATGTATGTAATGTCAAGGCTCTGGAGGAAAAATTGCAGAACTCACATAAAAAGAAAAAAATACATTTTCTATAATGTTTACATTGAGCCAGTGTCATCATACTGTATGTGATAAGTAAATACAGTAGACAAACACAAAGACGTACTGTAGTTCACCACTAGCTGATGTTTTCTTGGTCTTGTTCTTTTGAATGCATAACCATTTAATCAGTCATCTTCAGGAATACACCCTGAATGGGAGGACAGAACATGCACACACATTCAGACACTCATTAAAATCTTGGGGTGAATTTCGTACAGTCAGTCCACTTACTGGGATGTGTTTTGAACCCTGAGGAAAATCCAGTATGAGGGAGCTACACCACCATGCTGTCCTGTGTGCATAATGACAACAAAAAAGGAAACACTATAAAAGTCCTGCAACGTCAACCAAATAGAGTATATAAAACTCACTGTAGAAGTGTGTAGCTTCTTTACACAAAAGTGACTAGACAGTTCCATTAGCTAAGAATCTGGGCCATCAAACAAACCTCAAACAAACTCCAGTCCAAAAAAATATTAAGAAGTAAGCAATAACATCGGCAATATTATTTAGATTCATAGCTTTAACTTAAAACTAAAGTGTATCTAATACAACTTGTGTCTTCTTTCTTTCTCTTGAACCTGACTCTGGAATAAATGACAAAATAAATCAAATAAATAATAGTCGGTCTTAAACAGATTTGAAACTATCCAGAGAAAATAACAACAGAAGTTCTTGTAAAACTCCATCTGTATGTGTTATTTTGTCAACATCCTGTTTTACTGGATAAATGAGGTGTTAATCTATGATCAGTTTCAGCCATTTGTTCATTCAATCATTCATTCAGAACCTCCTGGTTATATTCATTCCAGATGTCTTGGCTTTGTGGATTTGTACCTGTGATTTAGACGGACCTGAAAGTGCATGAACACAACACACAAACACACAAACACACACACACACATATATACACACAAACACACACACACATATATACACATATACACATATACACACACACACACACACACACACACACACACACACACACACACACACACACACACACACACACACCAGTTTATGACTAAAACAAGTAGGAGATTTATGTATACTCAAGTTAAACAGCAAACAAAGAGACTATTATCTTCCTGAACCTACAAGAACCTGATTCCTGGAAGAAAAAAAAAAAATTTTCTATAGATCATGTCATTTTCGTTTTCAACAACAATACGTGCTTGACTACCTTTAAATAAACGGCCACAAACGCAGGTGAAAAAAAAACAGTGAAAATTAAAATGAGAAAGGGAAAATTTATAAAGCTAGAATTACGGCAGAAAAGCTCACGTTTAATTCTTTCCTTCCTTTTTGGTAAATTCCAATACAAACACAGCTACGGACTGAAACCCAAATCGCTGCGTAGTAAACACACACAGCCCTACATAGTGTTTAAAAGTGTGCACTTCCTCGTTAGTGTAGTGCACGTGCGAAGGGCACTATAGCGTGATTTGGGGTACAGCCGCAGCCCCACGGTTGATTGGTCAGAGACACACTTTTAAACTTCCTGCTGAGCCCAAAAAAAAACAACTAAGGACGCAGTAACTAAATTTCTCAGTACTGTAGATGTATATGTATTAAAGCCAATTACTGTAAATAAAAATAATTAGCCCAAATTGTGTTACTTACCAGGTTTAACTCATCTCTCTGAGGGAAAGTTCCTGTAGCACCTGTTCAGTTAACGCCTTAACAAACTACTACATCTCTGGATACCTTCCAAACACCAAAGTAAAGATAGATAACCACCTAAAACTCGTTATTCTCGGTTTTATTCCCAACTTGTTTGACCTTGTTTCGCGTTTCTCTCCAACTGAAAGCGTTGTTTGAGTTTTACCAGCTGCTAGCTAGAGGAGGGAGGGAGGGAGGGGCTCACGTAGCGCGTGCATCGTCTGTTGGTATGACAACTACTGTACCAAGTACAACAACCAAGAACCCTATAGTGCTGAACTCACGTTATGTACCAGTGATGGGAGTCACGTGGTCGACGTGTATACAGTGATGGTTCAGTGCAGGTTCTTCCATCATTATATCCCTTTATAATCTGTTGATAGAGTGAAAAATACATACTAAAGTATCCATGAAGATGCAAAACAATGAAAGTAATCTTATAAGGAACAATGTTGGTGATAGGACATTTTACATTAAAAATTTTACATTATTTAATGTACTGTAGAGTGTCACCTAAATGAGGATGGCTTCCCTTCTGAGTCTGGTTCCTCTCGAGGTTTCCTCCTCATATCCTCTCAGGGAGTCTTTCCTTGCCACTGTATATATATCAAGAATACTTGGTAAGATTTATATATATATATATATTATATTTATTTATTTTTTCTCTCACTCTTGTTTCCGTACTTCTGTAAAGCTGCTTTTAGACAATTGTTAAAAATGCTATACAAATAAATTGAATTGGATTGAATTGTATACATCGTTTAATATGCATTAAGTCAATCCCATAAATCAATAAATAAAAGGAAAGATTTCTTGCTACTATTAAATACAACTGCTCGTCTTTATGCAGCAAACTGCTAGCAAATTAGCTAAATTTACAGTATCCCATGTTGCCATCCAATTTTCAAAATGTACCCTGACAATCAAAACTATTGTGTTTGTCATCAATATTAGTCAACTAATCTAGCTAGCTTAGCACACATGATCTCTGGGCAAAAAGTGTAATTACATCACTCCTCTGCATTATCCAAAGCCACAGATATTCCATGACACAAACTGAAGTTTATAGGTAACTACTAAGAAAAAAAACTTTTCATGTTTTCTATTTAAAAATACATTTTTACCTTCAGTTACTTAAAAAGTTGCAATGCAGTGTTTTAACAATTGGCATGTCTTATACTTTTGTATTTTGATGGGAAAACAATATGTAGATATCTAAGTCAAGGAAGAGCAAGATAGTTATGGTGACCTTATGTGCTTAAATCCGTTAGCTTTTGTATAATCATTAACCCATACTTTACTTTTAGGGTGTTATGTAAATGCCGAGTTATGTAATTTGACTAGCATTATTGCAGTTTTACAAACACCATTTGATGGCTTTGCCAACATTTTCAAGCCTGTGTCAGAACTGCGTTCCAGCTTAATTGTGCCAAAACTCTTCTTTCCTATAGTTCTCACCAGTCTGCATTGTATCCCAGCTCATGACCTCCATCTCTAACACATAGCAAGGGCGGATTGTCAGTAAAACTTGGGGTCAAAAGGACCATTTCAGCAAAGCGGAAAAGAAGAGATACTGTAGCTTGAGAGTAAGAAAATATCCGTACAGGAACAGTAAAGAAATTCTGAGATAATCCTTCACTGTGTCTTCTCTGTAAATGTCATCTGCTCGCTTAAATGTATATAAATAAAGAGCCTGGAGTGTAAAATAGTGTAATTGAAAACACATTATTTTATCTTATATGAACAGTTCGTGCATACATGCTATATTAGTGTGCATTATCTTCTTTCTTCTGTTCTCATTACACATTTACACAAGACCATAGAGTTAATAGTTCTGTATAATAAACTTCTTTTTTTATATACTTTGATTTTTCTATTCTGTCCTAATGTACCCTTTCAATTACAATTTTTCCTTTATGGGTAACTAAGTTATAAGGGATGCTACATTTTTGTTCTGTCATTTAGTTGCATGATATTTTATACAACTATTCTTTAGTTTTTCACTTCTTGCATTTGATCAACTATGTTTAGAAATCTTTTTTTGAAGAATGTTTATTATTAGTAAGCACAATTCTAAATAGTGAATCTATTGCTAGATAGTGAATATATTGGAACACAGTGTACTATCATTTTTTGGTTAAACATCAATGAATGAATTCAGGTTAAATACTCTAGAAAACTGTAGGTTGAAGAGAAATCAGAAATGTCTGTGACATTGTGGCTCGCTCCAATTAGGCACATGAAGCAAAGCAATCCTTATGTATATTTGTGTTGTAATGGATACAGTGTCTGGTCTGAGGGTTCGTGGTTTGATTCTGAGTTCAGGGTTACTCCTGTGTGGAGTTCCTTCTTTGTCACTGTAGGCTTTCTTTTGGGTTCTCTGGTTTTCTCCCAACCCACAGACACATGCCTGTGGGTGTATTGGATAAACAAAATTGGTGTGTGTGTGTGTGTGTGTGTGTGTGTGTGTGTGTGTGTGTGTGTGTGTTTCTTTTTAAAATTGTATTTCTTCCAACTTCATATAATTGTCAGGACTCAACCCGGACTTTTGGCCACGTGCTGTTTTTGTTTATCTTCTTCGTCACGTGTCTGCCCCGCCTTCGTCTGCCCCGCCTTCGTCTGCCCCGCCTTCGTCTGCCCCGCCTTCGTCTGCCCCGCCTTCGTCTGCCCCTCCCTGTCTTCACACCTGATCCTTATTGTGTCATCGTGTCTTTTTATATTTAAGTGGGCCGCGTTGCCGAGTGCAGGTCGGAATCATTAGTTACGTTTACCCCTCGTCATGTCTAGTCTTTGTTAAGTGTCTTCATTTGTATTGCTTTTGTTATCGTCTTATGTCTTTATTATATATTAAACCCCTTTCCTTTGAAGCTATCCTGCATACGGGTCTGTCTCCTTCCGCTTCCGGTTGTGACAATAATTCATCATACCTGTTATCAGGTTTATTTGTAATTTATGTAAAGTACTTTAGAAAGGCACCTTTACATTATCTGGATTTAAATTCCTGCCTCCTTGCTCTCCCTGTGCTTCAGGGGTTTCCTCAGCGCAATTCGGTTTCCTCCGCAGTCCAAAGACGCATGACTGACTGTCGTTTCTAACTGATCTGGTTTTTTTTTGGTTGTGTGTGTGTGTGTGTGTGTGTGTGTGTGTGTGTGTGTGTGTGTGTGTGCTGCACAGAGTTGGCGCCTTGTCCGGTGTGTCCCCTGCCTTGTGCACCGAGTCCCCTGGGATAGACTACACGTTCCCTGTAATATTTTACAGGGTACCATGGTAACTAAGCGATTCAGAAAATGGAAGGGTGTGTGATAAAGATTTGGCAAAGATTTGTGAAATTCTTACAGCGTGACATTGTTAAATGAATGTCTTGGTCGTTTTAGCCAACTGTCACAAACAGGGCAGAACAAGAAAAAAAGACTAATAGACCAGAAGTCGAAAACAGACCAGACGAAATTATTATATCCTAAACCTTGTAAGGATGTCACAATTTTAGTCAGCTTCACATTAAAAAGAAAAGGAATGTGTCACAAATTGTTTATTTCTTTATTAGATACTGCAACTGTAGTGGAGCCAGACAGGCCAGTGAGCTCTGTTTATAATTACTGCTGGTCCGAGAAGAGGCCAAATTTAAAGACAGCAATGTTAGAGTTTTTGGCTCAGAGGCTTTTCTACTGGCATTCTTTATACTGTCTCTTTTATACTGCATGCTGTACCGCTCAAAGCCAAAATGTTTGCTAATGGCTTGGTCATGCTTTATTGAGGGCACAAACAAATTGGAAAAAAAAATTTGTTGTTGTGGTTTTAAGGGAATTAATTCTTCATGAGAATTCCAAAACTCGTTTCCCTTGGTTAGTAGTAATGCACTTAACTAGCTAACTGTAGTTATTAAATTAAGCTACATAAAAGACAGTGATAAAACATAGCAGAATAATGTATACACAAAGCAAAGTTTATCCCTTTTTTGGTGTCCCTTTGGTTGCTTGGTATCTCCCTTAGACACAGTGTTTTCAGGAAACGCTCTGGATTCATCATAACTCTGACCTAAGTAAAGAGGTTACCGAAGATAAATGGATGAATTATAGTCACAGAGTAAATGCATCACCAAACAAGTGAACGTGCCTTTAATTTTTAGAGATAAAAAGTTTATTGGTGAAGTTTGATGAATTGTGAAATTAACTAATTAATGAAATAATTAATGAAATTCATTTTTCCAGGAAAAAGTTCAACTTGTATCAACACCGAAAATCCACTAGGTGGCAGACATTTCTCATGAAACAATGTGAATAATTGAAGACTGTAATCTTCACATATACTAAACCACCGTTTCCTAGTTCTGAAATTAATTCATTAGCTAAAAATGTTTCAAATATATTGTAGTGTATTGTTTATAATATAATATATGGTGAATAATGTTTCCAGCTTTACAGGTTTATGGATGCATTCAGCTTTGTTTTGCTAGTTTGTATATTTGAGGCTCTGTAGCTAAAAACATAATTTGAAGACTGAATTAATTTTGGAGAGAGTGGACAGATTACGATGTCCCTGCAATCAGGAATATATTCGTTCTTCTATATTCTTCCAGGGTCTTTAAAAAAAACTCTGTATTTAGGAAAACTTTCACCAGATTTTATCCAAATATGTAGAGCTTGCTAATTACATGCCTCATTTTCAGCCTGATTTGCAAACACTTGGACTTAGATTGCCTTGTCAGATTGTCCTGTGATATAAATGCAGATTTCTTCCTGCTGGCGATGAAAAGCACTAAATCCTCAGAAGGGTTCAATTCAGATTAGCATATACTTATCAGTCGTATATGCTAGCTTATGCTATATATACTAGGTTGTTTTTTTTTTGGACTACATAAAACTATATATGAGATTTTGCTGTACACATTTAACAAGAAAAGATTAATTACATATGTAAGCGACCTTCACTACCGATATCTCTTCAGTGCATGTGGATTTCATTAAATTGTTAGCTGTGCCACAACCTACCATTTATAAGGCCTCCAGATATTTCACAGGCCCTTTAAACCAGGAGCAATGTGTAAGGCTCCTAATGAAAAATTCTGTAGATTTAAAGTAAGTGTCCTGAACAACCAAACGTTATTACTTCGCTTCAGCCTACAGAGAAGCGTTCCATGAGAAAATATACTACAGCTTTTTTCCTGACTGTTTAAGCTCCAACACTATTTTTCCACTTAGGCACCAACATCTGCACCAGAGACCCTTTAAGTCGGCCTCTTGCGTAATCCAGGCAAGCGAAAACATTATCTTTTTATCTTTTATTTGGCTTGCATTCTCACAGGTCTCTTAAAATCACTGCAGGAGTTAAAGACCTGCTCGCTACACAGAAGAGAAAGCAAAATGCTATGGCTTCCATTACTTCAGAAGAAATGTCGCATCGAGATATGAATTACAGGTGTTATTTCAATCGTTTCAGGGGTCTGGTTAAAAAATATCCCAAAGATTTTTTTTTTATAATGAATAAAACCTTTTTATGTGCTTTGGCTCCTCAATATAAAGCCAGGCACAGGTGAAATCCTGCCCTTTTCCACGTTCTCGCCTGCATCACTTTCAGCTACCACTCTGTCAGCGCCATTCAGAAACGAGCTGATAAATCTGTTATAAGAAACTAAAACAAAACAGAGTATGTTTTACTGTGCTGTAAAAGATGCAGCTGAAAATTAATAAGTGTAAAATGTACAGAGATATTTTGGCAAGGCAAAGCCTCTTCACACGGGAATGGTAGATAAATCTGCACTTTCAACATGTTATATAAACACTGTGTGATAAAAAATATCAAACAGTGATAGAAATAAGTAAATACTATTCAAAATACTTACTTGAGTGAAATCTCATGCAGCCTAGTTTTTTTTTTCTTGAAATAAATTCTCTTTTGAGGGTAATTTAAGAAATCTATTTTTCTCACCTTTTCTGCCTGCACTCTAATGGAGACATACAAAAAAGTATTATTAACAAATATATGTATTTAAAAAGTTAGTAGTGGAAGAACTTTTCATCGTAATGCTATAATTTTACTGTAATTTATTGTATTCTTCTTTTAATTGAGGGTTCTAACTGACAGCCTTGTGATTTCTGACAATACTGACGTTACTGGGATACGGATATTGATATGTGACATTGGATCTGCTTTGACTGTAAGAAATCTCAGTAGAGTCAAAAATGGTACATTTTTTTATTATTATTTTAAATACATTTATAATTTTATTTCAGTACACAATGTTTGTGGCATGTAAGTATATAACTACTGGGATTTTCATGCATAGCAGTCGATGTAAAACGATGTAAAAACAAACACAAACATCCAGTGAGCAGCAGTTCTGCCACTGGAAAGACGTTGCTGAGGAGAGAGATCAGAAGTCAGGTCATCTATCCTCCCACAGTGATGAGAAAAGCATCTCAGAATACACAACACACAGAAATCTGAGGTGGATAGGCTTCAACAACAGAAAACTACATTGTTTTAGCCAGGAAACGGAATCTGAGGACGCAGCAAGTACAAACTCGCTGAAACTGATTTAAAGATCAGAAAAACATCACCTGGTCTTTTCTTATCTTCAGCTGTCCAAACTCCAAACAGACATTAACTCTATTCGATGATCAAACCAGTGACTCTAGAGCTGTATCCAAAATAATAGTTCAAAATATTAATAATGATTACTATTGCATTTTAGTAACTATTATTAGCTTATAACTACTAAGCTTGTACAGTGTTTTTTTTTTTTTTTTTTTTTTGGAATGAGCCTGGCTATCGTGAAGGTTTTCTTTCATAGTAAAATCTCAGTGTATATTCACATCTCAAAGCCCATACAATGATGTAGAAATAGTCCTTTTACTAGCTTAGGTTATTAGCATCATATCATGCATAAGATTATTAAGTTTCCCAACATCACACATGTAGCTTTTGAATTTACATTTTGTCTCAAATTGTTTCAAGTTGTGGCCCAAAATGGAAGAAAAACACCAGCCATGTTGTGTGCTTTATATGATCTGTAGTAAGTGATTGATTGATTAATATTCCCTAATGGGAAGCCAGGTTCAGACCTTTACTGCATCCTCTTAAAATCAGTATTGACTCTAAATGTTGTTTTAATTGTATTTTCAGCTGCTCATTACTTTGGTCAACAGGATAGTGTTCCCTGTTAAACTGCAGGAAAGCTACTTGGATCACTGACGTTGTCCTTTTTTTGGTTCTTGGTTCTTATTTTATGAGCAAATTCTCATTCTGGTTAATTGAAACTGAAAGCTGTTTAATATTCCGCAAAGATCAGCATCTGATGGATTCAGGAAATGGTGAAGAGTCACGGTTCAAGGTATTGGGTTTACAGAGAAATTATGGATATCCAGCAAATGTAAATATTTATTTTGAACGGTGTGTAGACATTTGTAATTTGAAGCTGCTAAGAGCCACATGTTCAGTTTGAACATTTCAAACTATGAATAATGCATTGAGAGCTAGAATGTAATGCCTTAAAGCTGGGTGCACTTCATCAACAAAGACGTATTACAGTTTATCATACTGTTAAATAGTATGATGTAAGACATGGATTTCCTGATGGAGTCATTAGACCATCTGAGGAGAAACACTGACAAAAGTATTAGAACAGTACAGGATCTGTCTCGTATATTTACTGTGCTTTTGTGAGCTGTGCTGTGTGGTGGTCCTAATGTGGCTTTTCAACATCAACGGTTTCAGTGACAAGTGGGGAAAAGATCCACCTGAAGAAATGAATATTAACCAGGCGGAAAATGGTATTTCACTTTGAAATGTGTTCTCTGTGCTGATATGGATTTATTACACAAGCTAAATGTCAACCTTTTTATTTTTTCCAATATATGAACATTTCCTACCCTAACATCATGAAGGTGTAGTAAATGTGTCTTATTTGCTTTAATCCATATAAAAGAGGAACATAGACCCAATCTATATTACCGGTGGACATTTAAATTTATATTAAATTTATTATATATCTTTGTTGTGAATGTGTGCAATTCTAATGAGATTCAAACATGGGACATGGAAGGTTTTCTGAGGAAGAGGAGGTGAGGAGGTTGGTGGTGGTGGTGGTGGTGGTAGTGGTGGTGGGAGGGTGAAGGGGGGTGGGTGTTAGGGGGTGACTGGAATTTTCTATCAAAATGCACATATTAATGCTTTCTGGGTGGGGAGAAATTTCATGTTCCTGTCTCATCTTTAATTTGATTTTGATAGATAATCTTATGTCATTATAATACTTCTATTATTTTCTAGATAGACATTGTTGTTGTTATCAGAAGCCTCATTATATACGTATATGTGGTGGTCTGGAAATAGCTGTCAGATATAGCAAGTGCTGAATTTTGCCAAAGAAGAATCTCACAAAGAACAATCTGACAATTTTATTTCCATTTAAACTGATGCCTAGGAAATCATCCTGAAAGAGATTATGTTGGATAGGGAGTCTAATAAATGTGGTGGTAAAAATAATCTGTTTAATAGTCTGTTTAAAGATGTACAAAACCTTGCTATATAGTAGTTAAATGTGCTTTTCCCATGCAATGAATGTGATTTGTGAAGTGAATAACCTGTCAGTCTGTAAGCTACATATGAATAACGCAGTAGTACAATGTATAAAGCAGCAGACGGACATAGACTTTATTGTCTATATAAAAGTATCTATATCTCATTGATTACATATGAATTAAATGCTAATTAAATTAAAAGAGTCATTAGTGTATTGTCTTTCAGAGGAATCTTTTAATGTATTTGTTCCTCTTTTCTCTGTTAGAGGTAATCAGACATTAACATGTTTTTTTTTTATATAAACACCTAAAATGTGGTTTAGATCCATGATAAAGAGAAACTATTTCCTTTTTTTTAAAATCTAAATTATAAATGCAGAAATGTTTTCCTAGGCCTCCAGCCATATTCATAATTTGAAGGTTAGCATTTTATCAGTGTTCCTAATCCAACATGAGTCAACTACGTACACACAAACACAATACCAGAGTACAATGTGTACCTTCGCTGTTATTTATATTGAATCCGAAAGGTTAATGGCAGCTAAAGGAATCTTAAGCAAAGTGATATAACCAAGTGATATGTTTACCACATGTACCTTTCCCCTCACTCTTTCCATTGTCTCACCCTCCACCCCGGGGCCCTTCATGTCTGCCAGATACATAACATACAGCAGGGTGTTAGATTACGCTTTTATTGTAATGAGATGTTAGAAATTTACATGGGAAAACATGTAGTATCTATTAGGACACTATATTTGACTGCAAATGTGTGGGAGATGCCTGGTTTTACTTGTTTTTTACTTGTGATATTTATTTGTAATATTTATCAGTGGAAGGTTTGCATAAGGATATTAAGACACACATATAATGTGTGTGTAGTGTGTGTGTTTCTTCTTAAAATTGAAGTGTATTTCTTCCATCTTCATATTATTCATCATACCTGTTATCAGGTTTATTTGTAATTTATGTAAAGTACTTTAGAAAGGCACCTTTACATTATCTGGATTTAAATTCCTTGCTCTCCCGGTGCTTCAGCGGTTTCTTCAGCACAATCCGGTTTCCTCCCCCAGTCCAAAGACACATGATAGACTGACTGTAGTTTCTAATTGATCTGTGGTGTGTGTGTGTGTGTGTGTGTGTGTGTGTGTGTGTGTGTGTGTGTGTGTGTGTGTGTGTGTGTGTGTGTGTGTGTGTGTGTGTGTGTGTGTGTGTGATTGTGCTGCAGTGTTGGCGCCTTGTCCGGTGTGTCCCCTGCCTTGTGCGCCGAGTCCCCTGGACTCACCTAGACTACAGGTTCCCTGTAACAGTTACCATGGTACCCTGTACCTTTTACAATAAGAGATTCAGAAAATGGATGGGTGTGTGTGATAAGAGAAAGATTTGATAAATATTTGTGAAATTCTTACAGCGTGTCATTGTTGAATGAATGTCTTGGTTGTTTTACCCAGCTGTCACAAGAAGGGCAGAACAAGAAAAAGAGAAGAAAAATAGACCAGACGAAATTATTATATCCTAAACCTTGTAAGGATGTCACAATTTTGTCAGCTTCACATTAAAAAGAAAAGGAATGTGTCACAAATTGTTTATTTCTTTATTAGATACTGCAACTGTAGTGGAGCCAGACAGGCCAGTGAGCTCTGTTTATAATTACTGCTGGTCCGAGAAGAGGCCAAATTTAAAGACAGCAATGTTAGAGTTTTTGGCTCAGAGGCTTTTCTACTGGCATTCTTTATACTGTCTCTTTTATACTGCATACTGTACCGCTATACTGCATACCACACTAAAAACTCTCCTGTTTACTACACCCAGACACCTCACAGTTAAACACATCCAAGGAAAATAAAGACAAAAGCCAGACTCAAATAACATGTTTATTGTGATATGTCTACACAACATTTAGCTCAAAGCCAAAATGTTTGCTAATGGCTTGGTCATGCTTTGTTGAGGGCACAAACAAATTGGGAAAAAAATCTGTTGTTGTTGTTGTTGTTGTTTTAAGGGAATTAATTCTTCATGAGAATTCCGAAACTCCTTTCCCTTGGTTAGTAGTAATGTGCTTAACTAGCTAACTATAGTTATTACTTCACAGTGCAACTAAGCTACATAAAAAATAGCAGAATAATGTATACAGCAAAGGTTGTGCTAAATGGCTTTTGAGTTGTCACTATGGAACCATTTTGGGATAAACTTTGCTTTGTGTATGTAGAAAATGTGTTAATAACTCTTTATTTCCACAGTTAACCTTTTCCAAGAGTGTAGCTCATCATACATGATCTTATTATTTTCTCTACTATATTTTAACCAAGTAAATGAGTTTTCACAGCATTTAATTCATGGGACTGGCCAGACCATTGTATTTAAGCCTGAATTTTCTTAAGCAATAGCAAATTACACAAATCAATCATCGGCTACAGGTCTTTGTTCTGTAAAGACAAAGATACGGCCATTACCATGCTCTCTTTACGACACACAACTGCCTTTTATTGTGATTAATACCTGAAAATCATCTCAAAAATCACTTTTTTTTGGAACTGAAAGACCCCAGCTGATCTTGTTTTCAATGTGTTTCCTTAGAAATGCAATCGTAATGATGTGATCTGTAATAAATGGTCTCATATGTCCAAATTTATCCATCAGGTGCTCAGTGTAATCTTTCCTATCCTGTACAGATCATTGGCTACTGGGAGCTTTACACATTTATGCCATGTGATGGTCAGCAGGCTGTAAATAATATTCAAAACATTTTTCAGTCATTAGTCTGTCACAATATAAATGATTCTTCATAGTGAATCCAACTCTAAATATCTCAGATATTTTTTTTTTATGTTCAATGAAACACTAAAAGGAGTAAATGTAATATACAGTATATATGTGAGTATATGTGAGTAAATGTATGTAGTTATATTCAAATGTTGTCAAGTCACATATACATTTACTAAGTTTACATTCATTCATCTTGAGATACTACTTTATCCTTTTCAGGGTCTCTGTGGATTCAGAGTCGATCCCAGGAACAATGAGTATCTGGTGGGAATACAACAGAGATGAAATGCCGGTCCAAGGCAGGACACTATGCGCACACAACATAGCCAGTAAGCCTCCATACATGTTTTCTAGGTGAGGAAAGGAAACCAAAGAAGCCAAAGTAAACCCTTGAGAACAACATTTAGTGAAATACTACACATACACTACACCAAGCTCAGGATCATGAACAAGGGAACCTGGATCTATGAAGGAATTACCTTTAAATAGATTTTCTTTGGATTAACTGTGTATGCCATAAATGATTGAAACATGGATGCAAAAATAATCTTAAAACATATTTTTACATGTTTAATAAAATGTTTCATATGCTTAAAACCTGAAATTAGATCATTAACACCTTCTTAAATGTAAGCACCAGCTTTGATTGGTAATTTGTTAATGAAACAAGAGGTTGAAGAGGTTCAGATCCATTGAAGTACTTTTATACAGATCACTTTTTACACTCTTATTAAGAGTGTAAAGTTCACAGTGTAAAGAGGACCCTAATTAATAATCATTTGTTCATGCTGAACTCTGTTTATTGAATCTGTGGAAAGAAATCACGTTACGCTTACAAGATTAAAACCAGTATGTACTGGCTGGCTTCATTTATGGTTCTCTGATACTTTTTTTGCATAGACATGTAGTTTCATACAGTTCCTCTATTCAAACTAAAAGCACTTAATCCTTTAAGAGTTACTGTACTTAAGTATCTTCCTGAAGTGAGTTAAGAAAAGTTTCTCCTTAATTAAAGGATCGGAGAAAGCTGTTTAAGTCACGATCTATGACTCCTGTTTTCTCCACAGTCTGACATGTCATGATTACTACCCAGACATTATGTGTACATCATTACATGTTGCCAAAATGGCTGAAGCTAACTCACATTTAGCACAGACAGACAGACCGTCTCGTCAAACCACTCAAGGATGAGGCCACACACATCTGAGACCACGTATATATGTACAGTAAGTAAACAGTCCATTATGGTGTCTTACTGTTTTGCTGGTGCATCATGAACACATATTTGTGATATACAGAGTGGTCGGATATGACCACTGGCATTCCAATTTCACTCTCACCTAGTCTCGACCACCCAGATATGTGCTGAGTTGGCATAGCTGGCATTCTGGGTGGCACACAGAGTAAATCCTAGGCTCTTGCGGATGAGCAGACACTGTGATTGTACATAAAGAGCTATTTGGGTTAAGGGTTCCAGAGTTTCAGGTTGTCACTCATGCATGGAGAAGTGGAAAATGCCCTTGTAATTAAGAAGCCAGCAAACGGGGAGATCTTGTTTAAGGCTGTGAAGAATGGCATGGTCCTTTATGTAGTGTCAGATGCGGTTAGTCATGCCTCTTTCATCATATCATTAAATCTGAGAGAACTCCCTGTGGTAGAACAGGTGGAAATGATAAAGTCTAGTGTTCATTCAACCCACCAATTATTTGGGTCTTATACTGTTTTTTTTTTTTTCAGAACAAATCATGACACGTTGCACTTTTCTATGTAAAATACAATTTCAGGATATTGTATCTAGCAACTAGGAATCTATGTAAATAAATCTATCAGCTATAGACCATCATGACATCACCTTTCCTACATACATTTGGACTTCTCTGACACTTTTCTGCTATTCACGTCACTCTTGATTTCACTTTTGGCCCCTTTGTCCAAAGGAGAATTTGAAAAAGAATTTAAAACAATTGAATCTGTTAACTCTTGGCTCTGAACGATGACTCTGTAAATGTCGTTTTATGGCCTGTAACTCAAAAAAGATTCCTGGACAGCATTATAGACAGCATATGAAGTTCATAGAAGAGACCGGTGTGATTTGTGAATTTCTTTTTTCTTCCAGTCCAGGGACTCTTATGTTCTGATGTTGTTAAAGAAAAAAAAGTTGAGCAGCATTAGGAGCTGTCCAGAAAACAAGTGGCAGTCAGAAAGTCAAAAAAAGTCCTCTGTGCATAATATCAGAACCTGGAATAACTTTGCTGGTCGTTCCCTCACGACAGCGAGACAGTCATCTAGAATTAACTCACTAATTAGATTCTGCTCAAAATGAAGCATTTAAATAGATTGTAGACATGACAGTTATGCAAGATATTGATCAGCAGAATTATGTAAATCAATAAGAAATACACAGCTACAACATATATTTTATATGCTCTATGATTTTTTTTTATACATTTGAATATTTAACATAAACGTGATCACAGATGTATACAGTGTAAGCACACAGTGTATTCAGTGGCATGTTAACAATATACATCAATTCATTCATTCATTCATTCATTCATTCATTCATTCATTCATTCATTCATTCATTTATTCTTTCTTTCTTTCTTTCTTTCTTTCTTTCTTTCTTTCTTTCTTTCTTTCTTTCTTTCTTTCTTTATTCAGTGAACAATTGGTCAGCATTGCAGACCACATTCTACATACATTTCACATAAGATCATGTGTTTTTCACCTGTGCTTATGTAAGTAATATACAGTATCACATAAAAAGCTCTTCTCTTTTCGCAGTTTTTTTTTAAATCCTGAAACACATGTGAACTCAAGTAAATCCCTGTAACATCATATGAATAATGTGTTATCACATGTAAAAAAAAAAAAAAAGAAAAAGAAAAGAAAAGAAAATCTCTTTTAAAAAAGCAACATTTGTCTGTAAGGGTGAGAATGACAGTTGCTCGCAGAAAATAATTACTGTATTTTATGCTAAATACTAAATTAGAAGCTTGTACTGTACATGCAAGGTCTTCTTATGTCTTACGTTATAGGAAAATGTGCACTTTGGAATATCTGATGTCAGATGATGGCCACTGAGATCACACACACACACACACACACACACACACACACACACACACACACACACACACACACACACACACACACACACACACACACACACACACACACACACACACACACACACACACACACACACACACACACATTATTGATGTGGATTCCAAAAACGAAACCTTATATTGATTTATTTCCCTCTTTGTTGAACAGTCTTCTAACCTGTTTATACCAGAAGCCCATGCATGTAAAAATTTTGATTCCTTTTATTTCTTCTATATACAGTATTATAGTCATGTTCTGTAACTGCTTAGTTCTGGTTGCTGTTCTGTGAACATTAGGTGTGAGGCATGTGTTTATCACATGGCACCATACACACACATATTCTCATACTCATGCACACCATGGAGTAATTTAGGGTAGACGATCCACCTACAAGCATGTTTTCGGGCAGGGGGAGAGGAAAAAAAAAAATCCAGAGGAAATTCTCATGAACACTGGGAGAACATACTTATACAGGAGCCCAAGCTCAGGAGATCTTAGAGTTGTGAGGCAGGAACTCTAAATGCACCTCCATTCTGCCTGGATTAATATATAGCTAAATGAATACTTAAACAAAGCACTTACTTATCATACATGAACCATAAATATCTTTTTAGGCAAAGTGTTGGCAGGAAAAGATAATATATTAAATGAAAAATATGAAATTTAAGATCTGGAACTGAGGCAGTTTGCCCAGCAGTGATAAATGTAGTCTTGTAAATGAAAATATTAATCAACAAATGTAAAAATATAACAAATAACTGTGGTTTTGGCAGTATGTATTTTGATCCCCATGTGCACATGAATACCTTCTCAACAGCCCAAAAGGCTGGAAGAAAAGCTTAGAGCAGAAGGTTGCAACATTAAGTTAGTTTTACTTTTACATTTACTTTTTTGCGGTTAAAATTTGGAGACCTGATAACACAGAGGCTAAAAGGCACAAGGTTTTTCTACACTTGCACCTATTTTTGTTCTTTTTGTCTTAGATCACACACCAGATAGAGCATTGGTGTGAGATTAGAATAAAACTTTCTTGTTTAAGACACACACAGTTCAAGTTTAAGTAGAAACTGCAGCTATTTAGGGGTTGGAGGTTTAGTCCTGTCTTATCCCTGTGTATTTGGAGTTTGCATGTTGTCCCTGTGCATCTGGGGTTTACTGTGGATTTTCCTCCCGCTTTCCATAGATATGCATTGTAGGCTCATTGGCATCTCTAAATTATCCATAGTGTGTGAATGGGTGTGTTGTTGTTACTCCGTCTAGGATTCCTTTGCCTTGTTCCCAGAGTTCTCTGAGACCGACTCCAGGTTCCCTGCAACCCTGCATAGGATAAGTGCTACAGAACATTGAAGAGCAAATGTCTACAGCTCTGCAACTTGCTGGAACTTGCATTATACCCTCAATTTCTTCATACGTTCTTGAAAAAAAACAAACGATCTATTCTTGGTTTGGAAAAAATTCCTGACACTGCAATTGTCAGTTGTCTGATTCTTTTAATATATAATGATTTGAAGTCAGAGTTCAAGGTCACAAATCCAGCAAGTATCACGTGGTTTAATGCAACACTCGCACCCAGCCATGTTCACTCTTTCTTTGTGTTTTGTCATGAGGTCAAGTAACAGCACTGACTCCGAGGCCAAATCCAGCCGAAAGAGTGGAACATTTTGGAAACGCACATACCCTGGCTGCTGATGCATAAACTCCTTTTGGAAATAAATCTCCTACAGAGAGCCATTACTGGAGTTGCTGGAGGACTTTGTCTTGGACAAGAGCTGCACCACCTGCTTGTTTATGTCTCACATTTGAGGTTCCAGGAACAATCGTAACCACCATGTGGACATGCAGGCAAAATAGATACAGTACACTCCATATACTACAATATACTATTCCACTTTTACTCTGACTGATTGAGTGAAAGAATTTCTGCATATCACGTTCATGTCCATTACAGTTATCAATAGAATAGTTAATACAGCAAGTTATCAGTGACCACAGTCTTATTTAATATGAGCTGTATGGAGAGTGGTTACTAACTGAAACCATCTGAATGTGTTTTCATTCTTAATGTCCAGTTTGACAGGCTATCCTGTGAAGCTCTTCAAGTATGTCGAGGTTGGAACGTAAAAGTGTTCAAGAATGTTCGGTATCAAAAGCAAGAAAGTAAGAAAGTGTGAAATAAACCACACCACTCCAGCTTCTTTGATGATCTCTGTATAATGACTGTAGATGGCAATATGCCTAACAGATGTGTGGCCTGTACCTCAGACTCTCCTGTGGGCAACATCATCATGTTCAATCAGTTTACCCTAAATGCTTACATTTGGAACTACTTTCTGTAGGACTTTTGTGGAGATGAAGGCTCTTCATCTATTTAGAGTATTAAAATGGTGCTTCTGGTCAGTGTACAAAATTATAATGATGTCTTATTTCCTGCAACATCAGCATCAGAATACCTGAAAAAAAAATCTGTTTCTTTTTCTAGTGAGAAAAGAAAAAAACATTTTGTTGTGACAACTGACTCAATGATCCATAGGTGTGGATTAATGTAAAAATGAATTATTAAAAATGTAAAATATTAAATTTTATTATTTTTCTCTAACAGCATATACCGATGTGTTTTATTCACTAACGATTGCAGTAATTTAATTAAGAACTAACTTTAAAAAATCGATAAATATATTCCCACCATGACAGAATTATGTGATTGTTTGACATAAGCTTCACATTTAATTTATTTTAAAATGCTACATAACACTTTTATAATTACAATTGTGCCATCTGAAAAATGTTATTTTCTCTTATCACTTATATATAGCAACTATCATGCTTGTTTAGTTAATAAATATAAAAAAAAAACTTGGGGGAAACCGCGATTTTGTCCTCTTTGCTGAATACTTTCTCATGGTGGAAAACGTAATGACTGTTACGAAGAGCTGATACTGGAGACCATGATCATCTACTTATAAAAAACGTACAAAACCATCTACATACAAAAAGCATGGTATAAGCCTTAGATTAGCCTTAGATTCTGACCTACTTCCCAAGTTCTTGTGCAAGTCTTAATATAGAAATGTTAACATAATAGAAATGATATTCGACCAAATTGTGGTATATAGATTGAAAATACTTTTAGTCCCATTTTATTCTTTCCATTGTAGGTGTATCTTTTGTCTCTTGCTTGGCTTTTTTCACATTCAATAAATCAGTGATCAGTGCTCTGATTAATAGCTTCTCTGTTGATTAGATTTGAGCTTACGCATATTTGCACAATATCCCTGGGGCACACCAGGTCACATTGACTATTTTCCAGTTTCCTTATACATTCCTAGCCGATTTCTTTTGGAAAATGAATAACCCTGTCAAAAGAGATAAGATCCTGTCAAATTGAGTGAGGGAGAATGAATCATTTGATCTATGGATGGTAGACATGTGTTCACCACATGGATTATAAATTGCTTTGTACCTGGCTGAGGACAGAGATCTCAGGCCCTTTAGCCTTTATATAATCTCTCTCTCTCTCTCTCTCTCTCTCTCTCTCTCTCTATATATATATATATATATATATATATATATATATATATATATATCTATATATATATATATATATATATATATATACATGCAATACACAAATACATGCAATATTTTTTATTTTTTATTTCTGAGCATTTCTGTATGAAGTTTTTGGTCATGTCACAATTTACACTCCCACTTTGGCCCTAACTTCTTTTTTCCACTTTTTATTTGTAAGGTTTTATTTAAAGTTGCTCCTTCAGGACCATTGTAGACCAAAATTATAGATGTTATATTAAACCTCTAAACATTAACAGTAATGTTAAAAATGATGTAATATGCACAGTATTTGCCTTTGTAAACTCTTCAAGGAAATGTGATCTTAGAGTCATTTCGGAAATCCAGTGTTGGTCAGTTTAGAAAAGAACACACCCTGGGTTAATCTGACCGACACTGTTGGGTTACGTCTGCTCGGTTGCTTTAACCTCAAAACAGGCTCATTATGACCTAGTCACAAGTCAGTGTGTGGGTGTAATGCATCCTTCTCTCTCAGACATTCAGCATATTCATGATTATTCTTTATCCAAATAAGTGATTTGAATACATTTATTAGAAACTGAACAGAAAAATCTTTTCAGACACTTTTGCAAAGATTACAATGCCCAATGGTAAATACTCAAATAAAGTAAAATAAAACAAAATTAAATTAAAATAAATTAAATTAAATTAAAATAAATAAATAAAAAGAATATTGAAAGAATATTCAAATTAATATATTAAACTTTAAAACAAGTAGTCATTTGTCTTGCAGCCTGAACTACTATCAGAGCAACTGTTCTAGGAAATTAATCAACTTTTTTGAATATTTAATTATCTTATTTATTTCTTTTATTTATCTAATTTAACAAAAGTCGGTTTATCATAAAACAACCGAGCCAAACGGCTCATCCCCTCAACCTAGCAACTTTTGTATATCCCAGCATTTTTACAGTGAAATATATTTAATTAAGAAAATGTTCTACAACTGTTCCAAGCTATTTAAAATATTATCGTCTGAACCCTGTGGCATTCTGAGTATTTCACCATGCATTCTGATTCATTCTGACATTTGCTTGCTATGAGTCATGAAGTCTGGAAAGACAGGGTGGAAATCTATGGCTTACTTTAAATCAAACCAATATACCAATATGATGTAACATTCTCCAGGCATTATTTGACTGAGCATTACACATACATGGTATATGACGATGAAGTGAAATCCCCACACCACTCCCCGTCACTCAATTTATCGTTATCTAGTGCATCTGAGCATTTAACATTTGGGTCATAAAAAGGACTTTAAACAACCGTGATCCAATATTCTTAAGTCTCCTTTACACTGGCGATTAATACAATAACACATGTATTATTATGCTACAAATATATTAGTTTCTGAGAAGTAGGAAATGACAATAAGAAGAAGTCCTGTCAATGGTTTTCATTAAGAAAAATCCACAGTTTGAGGTCATGGGATCAGCCAACTCACTGTGTTGCTTTTCTGTTGCGGAGTTGTTTTCTGTCATATTATTTCTGGCCCCTTTACAACAAGACCAACAGGAAGATATTTTCAGCAGAGTATCTTTGGACTGTGCTTTCCAACATCTGCACCCACATTAGATATTCTTATACCGCTGCACTGTTCACGTCTACAATCTATCTGGTCAGATAGTGATTATTTTTCTATAAATGGATAGTTTTGGCTGCAGTTCTGATCGCAAGACATACTTTTTTTTACTATACAATTATGTTCTAATAATTGTATCATTTAATGAAAGAGATGGATGCAAGTGCAGACAATTTATTAAATAACAGGTAAACAATATATACAAGGTCAAATTAAAAGTCATAACCTGTGCAAACCAAGAGCCTGGCATAAAATGCTCAATAACAAGCAACAAGCAAGCAAATTTGTACCAAGACAAAGGAAGGTCAGGAACAGGAATAGCCACACCAATGACGTTGGGAATTATAAAGTAGATTAATGTGATCAAATGGAATAGCAGGTGACTGGGTCATGTGATCTGGTTAAGCTCTGAAGGGCCTGATGGGAAGTGAAGTCCAAGGTAACAATATAATGGCTTAAATCAGTACTGACATGACCTTATTGTTTTCTATAATAACGGCTTTCTCTGGGACTTACAGGGCAAAGGGTCACATACATGTGCTTTATAAAGCCTGGAGTAAATCTTTTGTTGTTGCTGTGATGTTGCTGTTAATATGACAAGCTGTATTTTTTGTCTTATTAGCATCGAGAGAGTGAACAAAAGAGTAGCTGGTGATAGAACACCTATTAATTCCTGTTATTACTACAATATGTAAAATCATCACCCTACCCTATTGTTGATTTTTTTTTTCCTATACTATCACATCATCTCATGTTTCACTCATTTCATAGTAAATGTAAAACTATTTGTATATTAATTCATAAATGATTAGTTCAAGAAAAGAAGTCCAGGTCAGCTTGTCCTTAATCATCAATAACGAAGATGCTTTAATCACAAACTTCACTTTAATCACACATCTAATTATGCTAATCTTAGGTGGAGTCCCATTCATTCCGGACCAGAGAGAAAATTACATTCAGTGCAAAATTACTACAGTGTTTGTTCCATAGACTTAAGTTGTGTGGCCCTATTTGTATGTTGTACAATGAGTAAATGCTAAAACAAAGCCAGACTGTACACTTTCATTAATGCTATTACACCAAGACACATGGAATGAACTCAAATTTCGGAGTTTCTCAGGCTTTTGTGCTCACTAGCTCTCACAGTGTGTTATCCAGCTGCAAGATCAAAAGACAGAGTAGGGCTAAAGTGCTGAAAATGCATGTCAAAACACAGCGGTTGTGTCCTATTACACCAACTCAACATGACACAGGTTCAAAACCAAGGCCAAGAAGAGTGTTGATTTTTTTCCATGCTGACTCGTCTTAAGTACATTGACATTTCAGGTTTTACTCAAGTGTACACAGATCTGAAAGCAGGCTTTTCTCAAGAATCTCACATTGACGATCATGGAATTTTAGTCATTAATAACACATACATAATAAAGTAAGCTGATGCATTAATTGATGTGGAATAAAATAAAATAGAGTTAAAGGTTTATCAATTTATTTACTGATATTTTACTAGTTAACTATTCTATTCATGACTAAAAATAAATGAGTTGAAATTAAATCAGGATCAGGATCAGGATATTAATTCAATTCAATTTAATTCAAATTGATTTGTTTAGTGCTTTTAACAATGGACATTGTCTTAAAGATTTTTTACAGAACATAAGAAACATAATACAAGAAATGTAATATTATAGGAAGATTAATATTAATAAAGATGTATATTTAAATGTGTTTGTATTTATCCCCATTGAGGAAGCCTGAGGTGAATTAAGCGACCGTGGCAATTAAAAACTTCCTTAGATGGAAGAGGATGAAACCTTGAAAGGAAACAGACTCAAAAGGAAACCTCATCCATTAATATTCGTTATTTTAGACAGATTACAAATAATTTAATGCAACTTATTTATTTATTTTTTTAACTGAATTATTTGATTTTTGTTTAATTAGTTAACAGAACAGCTGATAAATTTGTTACATTACATTGAAATCTCTATTCTGATTGCACAGATGATGTTGATTACGTTTCCCTAATTGCACAATTGCCAGCTAATGAGAGGCTGACAAGATACAATTGCAGATTTAATGAAGTCGTAATGAAGAAAATCTAGAATATTAGAAACTATCAATGTCATCAGCAGGTGTAGGTTAGGTGCAAACAACAAACAAGGGATTCGGTAAAACACAGGAATCAAGATACACAACAAAGTGTCAAAGCCTGGCAATCTACTGTAACTCATTAATGATTTTGGGCTGCATCAGGGCAGAGTGTGACTGAGTGTATATTTCTAGGTGTGCTAGTCAGTGAATGAGTGTGTGTGTGATAGGGAACACGTGAGTGTAAGCAGAAGTTCGGTGGCTGTGAATAAGGAAGTGCGT
This sequence comes from Tachysurus fulvidraco, assembly GCF_022655615.1. Taxonomy (NCBI): domain Eukaryota; kingdom Metazoa; phylum Chordata; class Actinopteri; order Siluriformes; family Bagridae; genus Tachysurus; species Tachysurus fulvidraco. The sequence continues at coordinate 19,065,834 of NC_062530.1, read as the reverse complement.
ACCGAGCAACGTGTGTTCCGCTGAAGTAGAGTCTGGAGCGGCCATGTTAGGTAGGTCAGGGTGCAGGTTGAGAGTTTCAGTCGGAAGACCTGACGCACATCTGCAAGACAAATCAGAAGGCAGAATGCAGAATGCAGCTGCATGACTTGTTTTCAACCTTCTGAAGTTTCCGTACACCCCATTGCTAAACTCCCTCCACTGGCATCTTATTGCTACATGCATCAGATATAAAACACTGGTGTTTGTCTACAAAACCAAAAACAGAGCAGCACCCACTTACCTTAAAACTCTTATCCCACCCTACACTGCACCGCACACCCTCTTATCCTCCAGCACTGGTGATTTGTAGAGGAGTTGATGAGGCAAGTAAATGTCTAGTGAGGTTTCGTGTCTGATGGGAAACTTCTGACAAAAAGTTCTGTCTATCCATGACACACTTTATTCTACTTTTAGCTGAGCTTCCATGTTTGTTATGATTTCTATGTGTGAGACTCATCAGCTCATTAACAGAGATGTGTTATGAGCACAGACAGAAAAAGCACTAAAATGTGTTGTAAGCACTCCAGCACTACAAAATGCTGACCAATATTAGCACAGTGTTGTAATGGAAAAAGCTCAGTGGTTTGGCTATGGTGGTTTTTCCTGTTGTCTCCTTTGCCAGACTGTCTTTGGCTGGACGTCTTCCACACACAGCCTCTACCCTCATGTTGTCTTGTTGTAGTCTATCAAAACATATTATTAGTGTTCCTAGCCTCGAGGACTATAATTTCTCAGAAATTCTGATGGTTAATCATGACTATTTGGAATTATTTTTGATAAACCTAGACTATTTGAACCAAATACTAGAATACATGATAACATCTTGATCATTTCAAATCTATATGTTAAAGCTAGTAAGCAGCCTCTTATCCCTCACTGACTTTTTTTTTAATGTGATGCTCAGGTCTTAGTGGGCTTCTTTGATGCATATAAAAATATCAAGGTCACAGGCTTTCCTTTCTTCAGACAGACTGTCAGACAGTTTTAGTGAAATATAGCCCTAATGGTTGATGAAAAGCTAAAGGAGAGGTTGGTCTCAGACCGCTTTTCCATTACTCCCTAAATTATCGTAGGGAAACTTCTTTCATAAGTCCTTCTAGGAAAATAAGGATGGGACTGAAGATCTAAAAGGATGAGATTAGGACATTTTCCTGGCTAATATTTAATCTGAACATGAGGTTACCCTTTTATAGAATAGGGGTGTTCCTCTTTTGTACCTGTCAGTTATTGACTGATTGTCCCAGTGCTTTTGGGATGACTGATAGCTTAAATTGGTGTTCCTGTACTTTTGGTCCAGTGTTTATGGTTACAGAAATGAGTTGAGTAAATAAAAGGATTAGGACAGAGGTTGGATCTGCCTTACATCAGAGCTACACTGTTGGAAACCTGCAGCATTTAGCTCAGAGTCTCTAATCCCAGGGAAGAGATCTATCAGCTGCTCCTTCTTCACACAAGAACAAACTTATAAAGACTGGCTCCATATGTACTGCCAGATAAATGCAGATTGAGCCAGATAAAACTGGAGCAATAGGTAGCACCATCACTCAGCTCAGCACATATACTGGCCTCATGCAGTGTGATCGCCTCTCTGATTTTTTATATTACTGCTGTGGGTTTTCCAGAACCTATTTTGAGTTGTCAGAATTATCAGCGTACTTTATGGAAAATACATAAGCTGGAAAACAAAATGACTTTTAAAACAATTACGTATAAATGTTTTTTCGTCGTTGTGTTTAGTTAGGCAAGTGCAGTCAGGAGCTTCCGAACTTATCTGTCTCGTTATTTAGACCTCAAAGATAACCACGGATTTACGACTGTTATCAGAGATGCACAGGAGTTAAAAACATTTCACAAATCTGAAGATGATTTTGTCCATGAAATTGTGACAGATTGATTTAACAACTGGTGCTGTTTCTTGCTTGATCTCTCAAGCCACCAGAGGGCCTCAAAATTAGATTATTTTACATACAGTTTTTTATTTTTTTATTAGATAGATTAGATGAGCTGGTCAGCTTCCATTTTTTTCTTAAATTAAAATGGGAAAGTTGATTTCTAATGGTTGTTCCAATACTTAGCTCAAAAACTAACTGGACTAAAGAAAGTTGTGTCCTCTTACTTGGCTGAAAAATGAGCTTCAACTTCTTTAGTTCTAAATGTCAATAATGGTCATGGCGTAGTAGAATTAAAATGTAAATAAAAGTGACTTTTTTTGTTAGGTTTCATCTGTTCTTATAATTGTTGTAAATGTAATATAATACATGGGGATCCCTGATGTTATAATGCAGTACAAGATCATATAAAAATGATTTTTGTTTCAGTAGCAGTTGTCTTTAAACTAGAGATTATAGTTTGCTTTAAAATATTTAAAGCAACATTTAAAGCAATGGTTGCAATAAAAATGAAAATAGTTTTAATTAAATGACGACATGCCAGGATGCTTTATACATTTATAGTTATGTTGGCTTTGTAGAACAAGTACATTCTGTTTTCCTATTTAAGCTTAGACAAAAATTTATCAAAATTAACTCCTCCTAGTGCAGTAGAAAAAAAAAATAGCACAATATGGACATGTGACATATCAAAACACTCAGCCCAATGTGGGGAACTTCCTCAAGAGTATTCCACTCCCTAGCTTTCTGTCTACTTGCTTCCAAAAGTAACACTGACCCTTATGTCCACTCGCCTCCAAAAAGCACCGGCCTTTGCGAATACTTGCACCGTCAAAGCCAACATCAAAGTTGACGACGAACATTACAAATCTAGTACATTTAAAGTTACAGAACATGGACAATGCAAGTTAGTACCTGTTATCACTGATGCTAGAGCAGCTATAATCAGCCATTCCATCATTTCTCTCTCTCTCTCTCTCTCTCTCTCTCTCTCTCTCTCTCTCTCTCTCTCTCTCTCACTCACTCTCTCTCTCTCCCTTTCTCTCTCTCCCTTTCTCTTTTTCTTTTTACTTTTTAACAAGCAAAAATGCATTTTACATAGAAACAACAAAGGCTTTCCAATATGGGAAACTTTAAAGTCACAGTTTTACTCTGATAGTTACCAAATGCTTATAATTTGCAAAAATAAATGCCAATTCATAGAAAAACCATATCAGTGAACTTAAACTGGTTTCTGTGGACCATCTAAAATACAGACAGAGCCAGAGCTGCTCTTCTAGAAAATTAATCAACAACTTCCAACCAATCAGAATAGAGAATTCAACAATACAGTGATTTCAGCTAATTTTTATATTCTTCTTTGTGCTCAAGGAAGGAAATGTATTATGAAGGAAACAAGGAGAATCTAGCTAATAAGAAATTGATGAGAGTTGGCAGGAATGATCCAGCCCTTATAACTACTATAAAAGCGGGGCAATCAGTAAGGAATTACGAATTGACATAACAATGAACAGTTCCGACTTTAACCCAGTGATGTGGTACTGATTATTTTTATACCGCACTGTGTGATGTATGAAATGTATTCTTGTTTAATCTAAACATTCAGCTTATATACAGCAGAAGGTAAAATGAGCACTCTTGAAATTTGGTCAAGTGTATGAATAATGGCAGCAAAAGTCATTACATGGATATGATGGAGAAGAAAAAGACTCTGTGGGAATTAAACCTTGATACAAAACATATGGATGAATGACGCCCTTGTTACTCTTAAGACAATCTTCATGCAGTAAATGTAAACTTTCCACAGCTTGTCTGTTATATCCCGATTTTCTTTTTAAACCATGAAAAAGCTCATATGTCTAAAGCTAGTGTTACACAGTGGAGAGTTAAGTGAGGCATGGTGTTGTGGTGTTTATGCCAAAGCCAGTTAAATCTAGCTCACTCCAGTCAAATTGTACTTGAACGCTATATCAGCACACAAACAACTCTGAGCATTCCTGTGTGTCTCTGAACTGAATTTTGTTCACTGAAATCTTTCATTGTGAAGATTTACTAAATCTGAAATTCATGGTGGAAAAATATATGAAAAGAACCACACAATTAAGTAACATTTTATGTTCGGTAGTTGAGGATAAGCTCAACATGAACTCAGAGCTCAGATTTCATATAGCTATAATCAAATATGAACGAACTGATCAATTAATGTAAGATGATATATCAAGGCATGCTATGATTAATAGTGTAATTTTGCAGGAACGCTTCCTTGATCACAGATAACACGAGCCTGCTTGTCCAATCAAGCTTCACGGACAAAAATCAATCATAAGTCTGCGCTATAATGAATAAACCATGGACCAAACAGAAGTGACAGGAAAATGATCCAAGCAGCACTTTATCTTCTATGACAGTCAGCCATTTTGGAAAAGCTAAACAAACTCTAACTGTACACAGTGCTTCAGTGAAATGCTTTGAAGGTAGCTTTAGAGGATGTCTTTAAATCCATTTCGCTGACACACACAGTGGTGTGCTTAGAAACATGGAGCGGCAAAGAAATAAACATGGTGACTATCTGAAGGGACCTTTGGATACTTTAGCCATCTGTGTTTAGGAGCTGACTAGACACACTGGTGATTATAGGAAAATAAATTAAAGAGGGATCATGTTTACTGTTTATGGCATTTAACCCTTGTATGTTGTTCTGGTCTGTGGGACCCATATTCATAAACAGCAATAGTTTTGAAAAACTTTGCTTCCTTGTAAATTTGTTGATTTTTTCCCACTCATAACTTTAATTAAAAAATGTGATGTAATAAAGGTAAAGGGCGAATATTAAGCATATATGATGTTTATATTGCTTGTAATTGGGATGAAGTAAACATCTGTAGAGTATTTTAACATAAAATTTTTGTTTGTGTTGAATTAAAAACCCAAAAATGCTGCGGGTCCACCAGACCAACGAACACTGGCTAGGTAACAAAAATACGAACAACATACAAGCGTTAAAAACATGCATCAGTGAAAATACAAATAATATAAAGTAAAGATTTGGTTCCCACATTGTACCACAGCACTGTTGGATTCTCTACTTATTGATGAGATAGTGATTAATTCAAATGATAGACAATATTGCCACTTGTGAGGATATTACTGAGCCACTTGCTCTATAGAAATTATATTTGCTTTAGATGCTTTATTTTTTTCTTTTAAAAAACTGTCAAAGGCGGTACCCTAACTTTTGCACAGGAAAGTTTCTGGGCCGAAGGCATTCTCTGTAACATGACAAGCTACAGTACTATACATGTATGAACTTTATAAAATACTTCAGGACATGGGAATCAATCAGGATGAATTTTCAGCATGCTCTGTCATGTTTTACAGTATTTCTTACTTAACCAGAAAGTACATAGGAGTAGACCAGGACATGCTAAATTACATCTGCAAATGTAACATTTGGAGAAACGTCACTTTTTAAAAACAGAAATTCCTACTTACAGTATACATCAATTGTTTGTTACATTCGAAGTATAAATGTACACAATCCAAATATTACTTGGAACATATAGAAATAGGAAGATAGCTTTTATGAGTCCCAGAAGCATAGAAAGCTATTTGGAAGCCATTCTTGTTTGGGTTGCCGAGACGTGTGTTCAAGATTGTGAGATTTCTACAGATGTTTCAGCACATGGAGATCCCTGATGCTACAGTATGCATTCAATCCAGCATGTTTTACTGTAGGCTACACTTAATCTAAACCTGATCCAAGAAGGATATTCTGGAAAAAAAAATGCATCCAGAAAATGTTTGTCTACAGTACTCTTTGAAAGTCTGATGTCACATTTGTTTTGAGGCTCATGGCTTGAAACACATAATGTAGGCAATATGAACACTGTGGCATGTTTATTCCTAACAATGTGTTGAGTCTCTTTATAGATTTTAATCTGAATTGTGTTTTTTAAAAATTCAGGGGCTCAAATGACCAAAGGTATGTGGACACCTGACCAGCTACAGTGTATATGTGTGTCTTTTCAAAACGTCTCCAAACTGAAAGATTAAAACACGAAGTTTTCTAGTAAATTTACAAGTAAGTTTTCAGAGGGACTAAAAGCCAGACCTTGTTCCAGCATGACAAGACTCATGTGCATTAAGCTAGGGCAAAATTGACATATAGGTTTGCAAAGGTTTTGAGGTTTATATATATATATATATGACCAAACTTAAGATTTCAAAAAAATTAAGGGAAATGTTTTTGAATACTGGCTGCTAGTTATGGTTCTACTATAATTTTAGCCTTTAGCTCCTTCATACAGAACATGTTGACTCCTGAATTCTTCTAAATTTCTATTCATGACACTATTTCTGTGTCTTTCCCATGGACTGAATCTCCATCAGAAATTTGTTCACTGCATTTTCTACACAACACTGCTTTTGTTTGATCAGTTGTGGGTGGTAGTCCTCAACTTCTTCCAGTTCTTGCTAACATCTCAGGAGACTCATCTGGAGTATGGTGTTAGACCTCTAGCAAGTTTGTGTATTCCCCTATCTGTCATGTTTTCACAGGACTTTCTTTTTTCCTTAATCTATCCTGCCAAAACTTTATATCACTCCAGGCCTCTGGGTGATTCTCCTTTATGAGACTGGGAGAATTTTCCAACATCTTTACATGCAGTTCATAAACACTTCCTACCTGAACCTCCAGTTTGCTCAGTCCTGCTGGGAGAGAAACAGAGGCCCCTCATCTTATTAATGCGCTTCATATATTCTTGTATCACTCTGTGAAGAGGAAGACACATCACTGAGCTCAGGCAATGAAAATGTTTCTCATCATAACAGAGTTCCTGAATTACAGTAAAGCCACAGATCCCCTAAGGATTTATCATTGTCGTGGTTCACAACTACTCCACACACTATGTTTATGAATAATTACTTAGGTAGCCTTAAAAAAATTGCTTGCAAAAGAAAAGGTTGTGTTTGTATATGAAAACAATATAGCAACAGTGGGGTGTGATGCAAAGTAATTAATTGTAATTGTAAGAAAGTAAAAATGATTTTCCATACTATCAATTCCAAGAATGATTGATTTCTTTACCAGAGCAACTTGCCAATGAATGGAGCATTCATTTAAATATATATATATATATATTTATAATAACATAATATATATTTATAATATATATATATATTAAATAACATATCTAATTCTACACTGAAAAAAACACATGATTTCTTTGCTTGTTTCCTAATCACAAGATTGAATTTTGTACAGTGAGCATGAACAATTCATGTAGACCATTCAAGTTAACCAATTATATGCTAAAATAGACATGGAGAATTGCATAGTGGCAATGTGTCTGTTGCAAAACACCAGCACTGTGGGTGGGATTTCACTATACATGACATTTACATATCTATAGTTACACTGATTGTAATAGAAACAAGTTCCTATTATCACTGGTTATATTTTGACTGTTCATCTATTGGAAGTTTTCAAGAAAAATGCAGCTTGTCAATTTATTGTGTGCTCTGTGCTGGAGGCATAAAGCACAGGACTGAGCACACGATACATTTTAATCTGTAATTAACTTTTTAACATGGTGGAGAATGTAATAATCAACACAAAGCAATGACATTGTAGAGTCCTTCTAAAAACTTCTAAACGTAATTGATTTTTTTTCTTTATCAATTAACAGACTTTTTTTTCATCTGTTTATTATTAGTCTTGATTTACGAGAACTTATAAGAGAACAAGCACTTTAATATAAATCTGTGTATAAATAATAATCAAATACAGTCACCCTCAGTCACCTCAGGCTTGCTCATTACGGACAAATACATTTAAATATAAGTCTAATATAAATGTGTAATAAACGTTTTGTATTATGTTTCTTATGTTCTGTAAAGCTGCTTTGAGGCAATGTTCATCGTTAAAAGCAATATAAAATTCTATTTGGATTGAAAATGAATTTAAGTGTATACTGTATGTAACTGTTTGCATACAGTTTTTGCAACGATGTTAGCCTTCATTCTTTCTAAATCTGTCCGAATGTCACTATATCATTGAGTAACGCCACTACAGTGAATGGGAACATTTTATAAGATGCGGTTTGCTTCATGGTTATATTTCATTTATTTATCTTCACTGTTTAACAGCAAATGTTTTGCTTTAAAATATAGTAGGTATGTTAGTATATCAAGTAAACAGTCAACCACAGATACAGTAATTGCACTCAAGTGTAGAAAATGTTTTTTTAATTTGACCATTTCATAAAAATCTTGAGCAAGATATTCTCCCTTAATGAAGAAAATGAAACCGAAGAGTAAGAATATGCCTTATACAGTATGTTAGCTGTGTTGCCAGGAGGCGAGGTGAAATTTACTACTAGTTAATTATGCATGCTTGAACACAGACGATGTCCTTGACAGCTAAATGTCTTATTTATTTCCTGTGCATTGTGTCTATTGAAACATGGTGCCCACACCAGATAATCTCTAACATAATGCATAATTGCAAGCAAGAGACAAAACCTGCTGCAGAAATACATTACTGAGGAGGATTATCTCAGAGATATACTGCTTTCAAAAGCCAACAGCTTCTTTCACAATTATTGAAATTCACCATGCGAGAAGGCCAGTTCTCATTACGGTGCCACAATGGAGGCGATAGAATGGCTGTGTATATCAAAAGAGCAATATCCTCTGGCAGCTAATTATCAGCCTTTAGATTTTAATGGGCTTTTCATGGAGGTGGGAAGCAAAATCAATCAGAACTGTTGCCCAAAGATGGAACTCTTTCTAGGACCCAATTTGTTTACGGGTCTACATCAATGCCCAGAGTGTGCAGAGTAAATGGAAAGCAGAAAGAGGTGAGAGAGGATGGATTTGGCAAGTTAGCACTAGCATCTGCGCTGGTGTTCAGAATCAGGCGTGAGACAGGGATGAGGAATTGGGCTGAGCACCCGCTTTCTACTGAGAGCAGCTTGCTGTTGTCAAGCAGCACATTGAGCTTTCCCTACACTCCCATCATCACTGCAGTCATTCATCACTGGCTGCACCATGCAGGGTGTCTGTTTGGGCACTTTTCCAAGATTTTGATGCAGGAAGAAAGAGTTGTACAAAACCACATCACCAGAAACCCCATGTAGTTTTCTCAGTGAGAAACTAACAGTGATACTAGCATACTTGAACTTAACCCTTAAATAGTGCTTTAAATGATTTTTGAAGCCAATTCCTTCACAATTGTCAAGAACAGCAAGATTTCCATAATTATTTGTTTTGATGTGCATGTAAGAAAGTTGGACATCACTCATATATTCACTCATAGATGGATCAACCTAGGCCTAGGGTGAAAAAAATACATTTTATTTTATAGATAAAATGAAATTACAAATGATTTATCACCTACTTTAAGTACATATAAAACCTGCTTTAATGTAAAAGGTCTTTAACTGTAGAATAAATATCACTAACCTCTGAGTATGATTCAACTATTCAAATATTAGGCACAAAACACAAAAAATACAAAACTATCTTACCCACTTAGTAAATAACTTTGATAAAGCATACAAATTCAGAAAAATATCAAATAACCACTGAATATGCATCGAGAAGAAGTACCAAAGGTGATTGTAAAAGCCCCAGAAGACACATAGCATGAATGTGACAAAAGGTTCTGTAAAATTGTTTTTACAAAATCTATAGTGTACCCAAACTGTGCCCAGAAAAATATTAATTCATTCATTCATTTTCTACCGCTTATAGAACTATCTCGGGTCACGGGGAGCCTGTGCCTATCTCAGGCGCCATTGGGCATCAAGGCAGGATACACCCTGGATGGAGTGCCAACCCATCGCAGGGCACACACACTCTCAGAAAAATATTCAAATAAATTTAAACTGTTAGATGGAAGAGTTGGTGCCTTGTAAGATTAGGAGAAAAAATATATATATTTCAAGCCACATTTTAATCAAAGAACATTTGTAGAATGTGCTGTAGAATACATGCAATTATGAACACACTAAACACAGAGTGAAGAACAAAACTTTACTTCAGTAGTGTGTTTATTATCTGATCTCTGGTCAGCATGTATTTTGTTATCAGATCTGTGAATATTCTTAATCAATCCAATGTGTCCAGCCTTTCCTTTATCTTGATGGATAACACTAAAGAGACAGCTTGCTACTGTTGGAAAATGATGTATCTGTGACGGCTTATGACCTTTACGTCCGAAGTCGGTTCAGATAGCTTTGAACTGTGAATGACTGAACAGATCAACTTGCAGCAGCTCAGGAACTGAGTATTTTGATAGAGCTTTTTCTTGCCTGACTCAACAATGATGACTTTTGTTTTTTTTTAACAAAATCTTATATGTCGTAATACAATTGGCATACAAAAATATAAGCTACTAGAAATAGACATGTTCTCTGATACATGGTCATTAGTTTAAAGACCTCTAATGTTAGAATAGTACTTAGTGTCCTGTCAAATACAGAGGATACATGGTTTCTGTTTAAAGTACTCCCACTGCAACTGTATGTATAGCTTTGATTTATATTTTGAATTCTTGGCATGGTTTTGAGATCTATAAGACCCATGGCAATTTTAAACCCCCAGGAGCTGAACAAAATCATTTAAACTTCTTAAAAAATCTCTGGCTGTTGCATAATGTCACTCGAGAACTGGTCATTGATAACATCCATAATATTGCCTTTTTTATGCTTTTAACTTTTTGCGTTTCCGGAATTAGTTTAAGATTCTGTCATAATGATGTTGCACAGGAGTATGGCTTCATGGGCATGACTGAAACTCTAAGGACCAGGTCCACAACTTCTTTAAAGGTCCATAACTCAGCTTTGACATGTTTGAGCTTGCCTGTTCATTAGAGTACCAAAATGCTCCCGAAAGGGAGGTTGGTCTCTTATCTCTAAACGACCCCCCTCCAACATCTCGCCCTAAAGCTAAATCTTTTCCTATAAACACAAAGAATGATGTAAGGTCCAAACAGCCTGAGTACACGGCCGCTGGTGGTTAGGTCAGTGCCTAAGAGTAGTTCATGTGTCAGTGCACAGCGATCGACTCCAGATGCTGAAAGATCAACGACTGCTTAACAGCTGCTCTATAATGTGACCATGTAGGAAGAGAGGGAGAAAGAAAGACAGACAGACAGACAGACAGACAGACAGAGAGAGAGAGAGAGAGAGAGAGAGAGAGAGAGAGAGAGAGAGAGAGAGAGAGAGAGAGAGAGAGAGAGAGAGAGAGAGAGAGAGAGACAGCTGTGCCTCTTTTCTTGAAATGGAATGGAGGTCTGGGCCTCACTGTAATTACCTTCTCCATGCATGCTGAATGATCTGCTTAAATTGTGTCCTGATTGTACTCTTATTATCAAATGATAAAATGATTATAAAGTACACAAATGCTTATTTTTTTGACAATTAAAGAAATACTACAGAATATTGCAACCTAATATCTGTCCTTCACATCTGTAACATCTGTGTGATTACCACAGAGTGTCAATATCTGTGTTCTGGGAGCCCTTTGACAGACTTGGGGAAACCAGGGTGTATTTCTTTATCACATACACTTCAGATCCACTAGAACCAGCATAAAGTGGAAGATGAATGAATGAATGAATGAATGAATGAATGAATGAATGAATGAATGAATGAATGCTTTGAACTTCATAAATATGTTGGTAATACATATGAAAAATATCTTATATAATATATATAATATCTTAATATCTAAATGTCTTATCCCAGAAATGTTCTTAGTGCTTTTGCATAAAAATTAATTGACTTTTCCATCAAATGCCCAAAGACTTCCAGTATGCAAAAGTATAAATGGATTAATCCATCCATCCCTAAATCCATCCATCCATGTTCTGTACCACATATCCTAAATAGAGTCGCAGGGAACCTGCAGTCTATCCCAGGAGACTCCACTCCAGTGACTCACACACCCTTTCACACATTATGGACAATTTAGAGATGTCAATCAGCCTACAACACCTGTTCTTGGACCTGAGGAGGAAAGCAGAGAACACGGATGGAATCACTGAAGCATGGGGAGAACATGCAAAGTCCATGAACAAAGGGCAGAGTCGGGTGTCAAACCACTACCTCTAGCTATATTGAAGGAAAAATAAGTCATTGTATATTCATTGCAGTGATCATCAGATTTGTAGTAAAAGAAATTGGATTTAGACTTTGATATTTCAGTGTTCTTGTACAATTATTACATGTTACTCTGTAGGAGATGATCCCAAAAAATGTTGGTTTAAATCTATAAACAACTGCACAGATAACGTGTTCTCCACATCAGAATATTTGATCAAGTTTCTCCAATTTAAAGATACAGACAAAACAATTTTTTTTAGTTCCAGATATGTTTATGATTTTTTTGTGCCTTTCTTAAAGTAAGGTCAGCATATTCTGTGAGTCATAAAGCAGGAATTAATAATAAAAAAAATCCCAAGATCTTGTTATTGGTTGATTGTTTATTTATAGCAGGAACTTGAAATTCCTGACTGAGAGGAAGAGGCACAGAGAATTCCCAGGCTCATACAGAAAAAATATTGATAAAATTTCCAACGGCATACTCGAGCTATTCAATCTTCCAATATATTCATATCCGCCCCATTAATTTTAATATATAATTTTATCATATTATCAATACTTTTGACTATATGCACTTACCATTGACAGATAATCACTGCTGAACTCATGTCTGTTATGTAAGTGAATAATACAGTGAATAAGAGTGCAAGCATAGCATTTGACTACATTTTTTAATAAAGAAGATATTATTGGAGCCATTAAGCTCATCTGTATTGCTGAAGATGACTTTTTTAATCATGCTGTGTTCTGTGTTTGTATAGAGTAATTGCATGGCTGGCTGTAGGCAGGGCAAGTGTGTAATCAGAAGTTAAGCACAGTAAGAGAACAGCAGTCATAATGGGGGGAGGAAGTATGAGACTAATTGGGCCGTAGCAAGCTTGCATCTCATCAGTCTGGCCTTTCTGATGTATGGGTGGAGCGGACCAGAGCCAGCCAGCCTTCCACTTCAGAGTGCACAGCAATACAAATAACACTGCGCTGATGAGATTAAGCAATTCAAGATGTGTGTGTGTGTTCATTTAAGTCACATAGAGAGACAGTTTTTTCCACCAGCCGCCCCCGCTGACGTGCGACCTCCGCACACCACTGAGTATACAACCACACTAGATTTGCCCACAGTAAACAAAACTCAGCTCTTTCCTTTGTTGTCTTGTGTGCCACACTGCAGTAAACATACTGAATGATTTCCTGTAAAGTCAAAGCGTGTGGGAAAAAGCAAACAGCACGGGATATTGTAAAAGACGGTTTCCAAAAACATAGCCTTGAAGAGACACGATGCTCTCTGCTATTCCTGGTTAACCTGTATATAGAGAATGGAAATTCAAATACAAGCTGAAGAATGTGCTGTGGTTACAGCCTTTAATCAGAAGAGAAAAAAAAGTTTTACGTTTAAGATAAAGAAGTGAAGAAAGTTTCTATTTCCTTAGCCAAAAAATATCAAGGTCATGGGAGTGTGATATAAACTCCTAAATTACAGTCTATACTAATGTCATTTCAACAGCTAGTTTTAGACATTTGTACACAGTCTTCTAGACCTGCCAATCTGATTTCCAAAGCAGCAAACACTCATGATTAAAGCCACATACTGTACAATTCAGATTTAATTTCCTGCTGAATTCAATGGGAAACAAATATTAAAACAAATATAATCAGAGACACCTCCACATCAATGTTTCTGCTGTTCACGATAGTTAGGTGTTTTGTGAACCCGAGTATATCTGAGCTACCATTAGTCATGAGAAACGAAACGGTGTAATTGAGCAAAACTGAGACTGATTTCTGTCTAATCCAGCCTGGAAATTCATGCAGTTTATCAGGTGTATCAGAATATCACACAAAGTGAAATGCCACCTGGGGTCATTTTTAGCTTCATCACCAGAGAATATGCAAACAAAATGCAGTCATGGGTGAAATGAATACGAATTGCAAACTTTAAATAGGAAACTAAAGTACATTACTAAAGTACACTAAGCATACATTGCCCAATCAAGGAAGAAACTACATAAATGATATACTTTGAGATACTGTGTGAAAATGAAAAGTGTTATACACTCACAAACCTTTAATACACCTTTCTATTTATTATAGGGCAATGCTTAATATTATGCAGATACAGCTCAAGAGCTTCAGGTACAGTAATGCCGTCCTCTAACACCAAAATACAGGAAAAATGTGATCTCTGTGATTTGGACCATGACATGGTTGTTGAAGACAGTTTGGATTATTTCATAAACTGATGATCTCCTGGTATTTTCATGCACAACACTTATATATGATACAAAACTTCTGGTGAGCAATGTTTTATTTTAGAGCTGTCAGGAAAGGTATGAAGTAAGTTCAAGCTCACTAAGCTCAAGTAATCACTTTTTAAAACTGTGGTAAACAGAAAAGCATCTCAGAATGAGAACACATCAACGAACATTGAAGTGTGTTGCAGTGCTGTTAGTTACAGGCTTCCTGAAACTGAAGATGGAAGAGAAAAACCTTACTGAGTTACATTTCCCTGAAATATATGTGTACTCTTATAACTTGTTTGTCTGGGTTTAATAGTACTTTTATAATAATGGCAAAATATTAACTTTATGACAGCTAATAATTTTTACTGAAGAATTCTTCACTAAGCTTATTTTTAGGTGTCTCTCTAAAAGTATCTTAATGCATAGTTTGATATAAAAACCTATATAGACTGTGTGTGTGTGTGTGTGTGTGTGTGTGTGTGTGTGTGTGTGTGTGTGTGTGTGTGTGTGTGTGTGTGTGTGTGTGTGTGTGTGTGTGTGTGCAAACGGGGAGGACCAAGAATACAGAATGCATTCATCTCAGTTCATTCAGGATTCAGCCTGCAGCTCCATTCTCAGAGGTGTGCGGTAGCAGTATCATGCTGAAAACACACACACACACACACACACACACACACACACACACACACACACACACACACACACACACACACACACACACACACACACACAGGTTTCAAAGAGAAGACACAATTACCATCTCAATATGGGTACATGAGATTACAGGCTTGAGCCCGTGACCGAAATTATCCCATCCACCTTCCACAGTAGTGTTCAGGAAATTGTTCAGTAATGCATTTAAAACACTTTCACTTTTTCTCTCAGCTATAATATCTGACAATTTTCCATAACAAGATCAAATCTGTGCACAGCCTTTTTAACCCAAGGTTAACCAACAGAATGACTGTTGTCTGAAATATATCACATGCAATCCTTGTGCAATTCATGTACAGTATGAATGTATCCCCTCTACCTGAACTTAGCATTAGCATTACTATTAATTTACATTTTACCAATTAGCAGATTATTCAAATTAACATAAAATGTGTAAACAGCTGTAGGAATAGCAATTTAACACACTTAGGGAATATGCAAATATCATTAAAGACAATATGCTAGTTGTGCCACGGTTGTAAAGCAATACCATTGTATTCATATCTATATCTATATGTGGATTTGCACCGGATGTGGGTGCGGCCTCATTTTTTTCTATTCACACAGTTATTTGTTTTGTGTCTACCTGCCTGTGAAACTTTAGTTGGATCTATTTCACAAAAAAAAAAAAAAAATCAACTAATCTAATCTAAGTCTACTTTAAGCCACCATGACCCAGACCAGCTAGTTACAAAGACTGTATGAACAAACATAATAAATGCATCATTCATGTTCACGTTAATGAATATGTTTTTTTTTTCCTGTGAGCTTCACATCTGAAGTCTTGCTCACTCCTACGAGCTTTGTGTGTTCACCCGTATGAATGTAAAAGCCTCCTACCCGTGTGCCTCTAGGCTGTGTAGATTTCTTTTGAGGAAAGAAAATCTTCCCTGTATTTGTATTTGTTGAGAACACATTATCTGTTTGTTCTGAATAATATATTCATATTCAGATTTCCCTATTATGCATACAGTAACATTAGTCACCTTTTTAACTGCAATTATCCCAACAGACTGCAGGTCCCTGAGGCAAGCATGTGCCATGATACCAAAGAATCAGCGGGAGATGAATTTCTCTCTTCACTGTATAGAGCAGTCTAGACTGTAGGTTTATTCTGCGTTGCAATGACAGACATTTTATTTGAATAAATCACTTTGTTAAAAACTTATACATGCAAATTTTGGAACAGTTCAATAAAGTGCTGCCACTTTAAGGCATAATGTGTTCTGAATGTTTGCAAAGTAAAGCACATCCCCCACCTGCCTCGACTTTTGGACACAGCAAGGAACAACGGATGACGTAAAAGCACAGAGCCTGAACTAATTACAAAAAACTGAGTGAGAACAATGTTATCACCCATGTAAAAAGTGATTAGTAGGAGCAGTGTATCAAATATGGAAATGCTACAGTAAGTAAATATAGCGAGTGTATAATCTGGCTGCTATGCTAACCTTTTCATTGCACTCTGAAGTTAATTTAGCTCCAATAATCTTATTGAAACTGACAACTGAGGAGAAGCATTATCATTTATAAGCTTTAACACAAACATAGCTTCCACTGTCAGCCACTATAAGCAATTTAGCTTAGCACATGCAGTTTTCCATCTCAAGTTCATCATCATCATAACATGCTAGTCCATTATCTAGTATTCTGAAAGACAGATCAAATGACAGATCACATACAAATACCAAAAGCAAACAGAAGCACGTGTTTGCTTCTGAAGACTATTCTATCTCGCTTAAATGAAGCCCCGTATTAGTTACACTGCAGCACAAGCTGTTCTGTGAGATCTGAGGATTTTCACTTCAACGTAGCTTGCCTTTAGGCATCTAGCTACGGTTAACATGGTTGCTAGCTCTGTCAGAGCTATTTAACTCTAAGAGCTATTTAACACCTGCTAAATGACATGCTCTTATCAAAGGTGAGGCATTTTAATGTCTCATGATTTTATAGTCACTTGGATATGTAGAATGTTTATTTTTTTATTGTAATTCTGTGGTGTTGATGATTGAATTAGCCTGTAGTTACTGTAGATCCAGTGAATCGCCAATGTCAGTACACTGTTTTTAGTCACACTCTTTGGTGTGTAGAACATGCTTTGGGCCACAGGCTTGAATTCTACATTAATGTGTATTGACTTGTTTCTTTGCAGCTGTCAAATCAAGCCTCATGGTGGATTAAGCAAGTGGATTGGAATAGAATATTTCTAGCACCGAGGGCATCTAAACCCACAAATCCCACACTCTTTCATCCATTGAAAAAGAAACAAGACTAGTTGTTGCAGAGATTAAATATAACAGACAAGATAATTCTATGATATTAAAATTAAATACAAATTACAGACATGCAAATGGAAGATGTGTACCCTCCAACGCTCCCATAAATCTTATATCGTTTGAAGGCACTAAAAGTTTGCCCCGAGTTTTAAAGCGGAATTAAAGGCAAACACATGGGTGTCTTTCATCTCTTTATTAACCATGGTCTTGACCTGTAGCCAGGCAGGATGACCTCACCATGGAAAACCTGCTTGAAATCACTGTTCGAGCCTCACATTGGCTACGCTCATGCACGCTACTACTGTCATGTCATTACTTCCATCTGAAAATGATTCGCCACCCTGTTTTCATTGCTGTCTCATCACAGACTTAGAAATGAGACAGAAACTAACTTTTTAGTCTGTTTATTTACTGCTTGCATTCAAACATCATTACAGTCTCATGTTTTTCATGTGGATACACAGAACTGTTTATATGTTTACAGTGTCAAAGGCACTGTTCAATTCATTTGAATGAGTGTTAAGCAATATGGGTTTTTAACAGAATTATATGAGTGGTCCAATGTATTTAGATTCATACACACACACACACACACACACAATTTGCACAGCAACCAAAAGAGGAAGTGGAAATAAAAAGCATACTTCACTCATGTTTATGATGCATTATTCAGTGTGGGCTTGTGTATATTTTGCTTGTGCAGAGTGGAAGCAGTCATGACCCTGGGTTATGGAAAAAGAGATTAGGTTGTTGAAGGCTGTCCAAGTATTATCAATCAATATGACCAATGCAAATATTTCCCCTGTGTTCCCCATTCCTAGCTTTATGTCCATTAGCTGACATACTGTGCCAAACCGCTACCCACACAAAAGCCATTTCAAATGGACAAATAAAACAGAGTACATGTTTAGAACTGAACCAAGGTCCAGGGAGATTTTTTGACCGCCAGAGAGTATTATAACCAGCGTGACATATTACATGTTTTTCAGTAGAACATCCTAAGTGTTTGACTCTGCTTGAGGGCTTAGCTTTTTTCAGCAGGCATTATTTTTGACAGAGTGCATGGCTGTGTAGAGATTTCCTGTGATTTAATCTTTCTCTCTTGAAGCTCAACACTTTCTTATCTCAAGTGTCTTTCTCCCATGCTGTAACCTTATTAAACTCACAACCATTCACAGCTGAGAGTTTTTCAGGGAAGGCTTTATACCGAAAGAATAATTAGAGCCACTCTGTCGCAGTTGTTTTTATGTTCACAGTATGCAAAGATATTGTATATATAGAAATGAAAATATTTTCTAGATGTAATTAGAAATAGAATAGAAAATTCAGGCATGCAAAATTTGTGAACAGGAAGAATAATGAATCCAATATGCAAACAATGCTAATTATTTATTTTGTAATAGTACAACTTGCATTATTTGAATAAGAGGGCCTAATTATCTAGGCATTTTCCCATTAAACCAAAATCACAATGGAACAACCACAAAAATGTAAAAACACTACAGCAAAGTGATTGGGACGTTACTGAACATCGTATACTTAGTGATAATTGCTACAACTGCAACAACATACGTGAGATAAGAGATGATAAGGTGGAAAAAAAATGGAGGATGTTTACACTGAAAGAAAATTTAAACCTAAATGAATCCACTGATATTTTTATTCATAATTATTTTATCAAGGGCATTTACATGATGTTGTTTTAGCTATGTTGTCAACTGTGCATAGAATAAATATGAGTATGCTTTCACTGTGAAAAAAAGCCTAACAAAGCCAGGTTATTCAAGAGAGAATTATTCCGCACTGTAATAACATAACTTCACAATAAATTATTTTCCCTAGACTAACTAGATAAGAGCCCACAAAAGCATAATTCGTTTTCATCTGGTCACATGCAGTGCTTAATCGGAAATGTACGTAAGCTCTTGCCCTTTCTGCTTATGTATTTTGCTATTGATTTTTTTTTCTTTTGGTTTTGTTGGTTTGGTTTATTGAAAGCATTTATGGACCACCATAACTCACAAATTTCACAGTAACCCCAAGCACTCTGTGTGTATAAGCATCGAGTCTATGTGTCTGTTTGTAACTGTGTCACATAATGTACACAGTTCTAGCAAAGCAACAAATATGTAATATTTTATTTTATTTTAAAGCTACAATTCATTTTGGAAACCTACCTGACAGTGGCCATTGGACAGTGTTAAAAATGGTTGAATAAGCCAATTCATTGTAGTACAAAAACATGTAAAAATAAAAAAAAAAACCTGGAACCATGGAGACTTAAATATGGTTTCAGAAATAATCCATCAATCCACATCATGTTTTAAAGCAAAGAGTGGTTTTATGGTTTTATACAACTGGGAGCACAGTCCAGCATTATGAGTCAGTCAGTTATATATTTATTATTTTTTAGATTAAACACATCCTTTTGCCAAATATCTATGTAATGTTATTTTTTATGATTGACCTTTGTCTCCTGAGCACATTATTGTCCAGATTCAGTGACTGCATTTCCCAAAAGTAGGCAAATAAATGTACAATCATTACTAAAAATAGACTTCTGTAAGTTCATGAACAGTTCTTTCACCAAGACATCAACCTATAATCGAAGTCAATAAGTGACATGTTTATATATCTACTGTATGTCAATGATTCCTGGAGCTTGACTTTTTTTTTTTTTTTTTTTTTTTTGCAGTTTCTGATATAAAATAGATTAAATGTTTTTTCTTGCAATAGTTTAGAATATCACAGAGGGATAAGCCATTGCAAATAAATACAAAGTTCTTCGGAATGATCATTTTTATCCACGATCCTGTGATACATTTTCATAATGGGAGTGGTCTCTTCCAGTGTGAACTGCCCACATTCACAGGAGTTCCCATATGATGTACTTAACACTATGCGCTTACACTATGCACTATGTACTCTACTGCCTAGTGTAGGGGGATGTGGTAGCTTGCTGGTTAAGGTGTTGGAGTACTGATTGGAAGGTCATAAGCTCAAATCCCAGAGCCACCAGGCTGCCACTGCGGGACTTCTAGGCAAGGCCTTTAACCCTCAATGGCTCAGCTGTATAAATTAGATAAATGGAAGTCGCTCTGTATAATGACATCTGCCAAGTGCCCTAAATGTAAACATATGGATTTTAGAAGGGTAATATGGTCTCAAATGGAGCACTAATGTTTTTTTCTGTTTAGTATAAGCAAATGACTTCTGGAAATATAGAAGCTAAGGGGAAACGACACCAAACTGCTGTAATGTGATGACGGTAGCTTTATCAGAATATGGTGAATTTTTTTTTTGAATTGTTGGAAAATAAAAGACAATATGGGTTAATTTAAAAGTCATTTGTAAGATGCCTTGACCACCGGAGTGTCTTCGGCCAGCTTGACAAATTTTTCTCATCCATCATCAGTACCTCGTAGCCCCGCCCTTCTACTGCTATGTAAGAAAACCTGCAAACGATGAATGCATAAAGTGTCCAATATTCCACACTTCTTTTTTTTTTTTTTTTTTGGGGGGGGGGGTGACTTGTGGAATTTTCTGTGTAAACAAAATATTCTACAAAAAAAGCATAAAATAGTTCATAAGTATGTAATTTGGGACGCATCTAAAGCACAAGGGCTCAGTTAATGGTTCAATGAGTATGAAAAAGATGTAAATCATACACAGTCACAGTCACAGTGACATGTAAAATGCCAAGATGCACTGACACTGTTTGCACAGACACTTTGCAGTGGTTTAACAAAGGTATTAAGTAGCCGTATTATGCTTAATATGTAAAATGTCTAGAAAAGCATATTGATTTGGACAGAAATCTTTCATTAGCTTCTTTTTCTACATGTATGTGTTATATGTAGAAGCATATATTGATATCACCACACACACACACACACACACACACACACACACACACACACACACACACACACACACACACACACACACACACACATACTGTGAATTTCAATGCATCAGTGACTAAGCCCACTGTCACTACCACTGTCGTCATTGTCACTTCACAGCAGGACGGAATTGAGGAAAAAGAAAGAAAGGAAGAGAAGACGAGAGTGAGACAGACAGAGAGAAAGAGAGACAAAGGGAGAGAGAGAGAAAGAAACTCATTAATATGCAGGGCATGGCTCTGTCCCATTAGAATTCAGACAGTAAAACTGGCCTCCACACTCATGCCTGTACACTAAATAAATGACTGAATCTACAGCACAGTTATTGCAATTACACACACAAACACGGTTTACAAATAATCTCAACAGTCACCCGATATGAATTCTGAATTAGGACAAATAAATATGTGCATGCAATCGATATAAAATAATATAAAAATGGAAGATCGAAATGCAGTTTTATAAACAAACTCATATGGCAATGGAAAGCTTCTCTACTTCTCTACTTATTTTCTCATATACCTTAAGTCTCTTAGTGAAACGGTTCACAAGAGGGTCATTTGTACTGTACTGTACAGTAAGTCACCAGTCATACGAGCAATTCAGCACAGCTTCCTCAGCAGAGCTTAATACTGCATTCTACCTGATTTGTTAGATGCACAAGAAAGTAAAACAACAACCACCATTTATTTTCTCCTTCAAATAAAGCGTGCTTGCTAATCAATTCCTGTTTATTTTCTCTTTTGCTCTAACTCTAGCAAATCAGCACTTTCTCTCTTTCTGTCATTCTCTCATTCTTCAATTCTCTCACCTTTAAAAAAAACTCAACAGAGAAACGTCAGAACTAATTCATGTCCTGTCTCTTCAGGAGACTGATCTTAAGATTCAGGGCACACAGCTCACTCTTCTCCCACACCACATCATTACCTTCAGCACCTGCTGTTAATGTCAGAGCCCTGCACAACCCATCCAACCTTCTCTTTCCCTCATTCCCTCTGTCTCAGTGCTTTTCTTTGGTGCTGTCTCTCTGTGCTACCTCTTATTCCTATTGTACACTTTGTGTTGTGTTCCTATCATTAGAACCGCAGTGTTAAATAAAGTCTGCATGTGTTAAGTACATTTATTTTGCTATAGGTGAAAAGACTACTACAGACCACAGAGCTCACATCACAGACATTTAACTCTTATACATTATACCACAGGGTTGTCGGGTTTTCGACTCTGATTGGTCAGAATGTGTTAATGAATTTTCCATAACAGCAGTGACAGTAGTCATAGTCAGGCTATAAGAGAAAAGCATAATCACTAGTACTTTATAGTTTCAATAGTAACACAAGAACTACTGTGGTGGTTCACATGGTAGTGTAACTAAGAGTAGGTGGAGTTCGTGTTGTAATCCCCAACGGAAATATTATGCACTGCCAAGCTGCCACCGCTGGGCTCTAGAGCAAGGTCTTAACCCTCTCTGATCCATGGGCACTGCATCATGGCTGACCCTGGGATATGGCATTAAAGCATTTCACTCTAACTAACACACATAGACTGCAAGACTGCTCATTACCAATTATAGCACAATTATTACAAATCAAGAAGCAAAAAACAAAAAAAAAAACGAAGACCTTTATTTTATATTCTGGGAGGAATATCCAGTGTCAGCACTTTGTTTCTTTGTTTCCTGATAACTTTGTCTTTTTGTTTCTTAGTAACATCAAAATCCGTTTGCAGTTGCTATAACATGATACCAGAAATGAACTCATTTCTCTGGCATTAAATGTAACTATAAATGGATAAAAAAAACTACACGATATATACAATGTGTGTTTAATAAATGTAAAAATGTTCGCTTTGGCAAATTGAAATGATGAATATAAGATGAATAAAATACTTCTGCATGCAGTCTTCTTTTGGAAAATGATATTGTCATTGGTTATTTTTCTATAACACTTAAATACTTAACACTTCTATAATACTTAAGACAATACTGACCTTCCCTGTCGTTCTGTAACTGTGTACTGTGCATACATTTTACACATTTCCTATTGTACGTTCTTGTATACCATACCTCATTCACGAGGTAGAGCTTATTTCTGTGCCAGAAAAATGTAAACAGTAGCCTGAATTTTGATCACAATTGTTTGACTTTCTGACTTTCTGTATTGTACATAATTTTAAATGTATCTAGGCTACAGTGGTCTACAAATTTTGGGAAATTTCCTAGATAAAATGTGCTAATTCTTATATATTTTGAGTAGATGAATTATATAACAGGTAATAAAGGTGTTAGGTGGCTAAAGATTTCAAGATTTTTCATGATTAATATTTATGATTATCTATACGCAGGTGAGTATATTTGCCTACAAGGTGGGGGTGGTGTCTGATGATCACGATGCCTCGTAACTTCTCAGAACAATGACAACGGCACCAGAATAAAGTTATCTTCAAAATTATTACCTAACTATAATTTATTGGTCTTTTATTGCAGACTACATTTGTCTTGGCCAGATCTATGCATCATAGAGTTACATTTGGTGGCTTGTGAAAGTGTCATTGCCTAACATTTCCAGGAATCAGTCATGTGATACTTTCCCTCAGAAACCAAGATGCCTTGAAACTGTGTAAACAGCACAGATAACTTCTGCTACATTTGTGGCGATGTTAAATTTGGGTTTCATCTGTAGTATGATGTCAGGGGTAAAAAAAGCCATACCACCTATATTTTGGATGCAGTGCAGTCCCAATGGTGTGGATCACTGAGTGATGAGCATGGGGAGAGATTCCACCAGGATATCACAGGCATGGGGAAAAGATACCAAGGGAAATGATGTCCGTCCGTGCTTGCCGATTACTGCTATGATCTCTCCAGGGATGATTCTACTGCAGTTCGCATGAGACAAGCCAAAAAGCGCTATTTATGTAGATAGCGAATAAATATGGAACCTTGACGTTTAATCAGAAGTTAGAGCTTATATTCTGTAATTAACTGATATTCACAATATTTTTGTAAGCTTCAAAACTGTACATTTTGAGGGTATATCTTAATAGACTGGGAAGCTACACACCAAAGCAACCAACCCACCCACAATTTTCCATGAAAAATAGATTGAAAATGTTATGTGAAAAAAAATATATAAATACATGAATGGAAAGTTATGCTATTGGTATCGATAAAAATATATCTCATTGCTACATCACATTTTGCAGAAAAGTTATGAAGCATAATCACACACCAATTGGACTGGAGCTAATTAACACTCAGGACCTCATTTTCCTTTATTAGTGACACAATTTTTACTCATTTTTATAAGGATTTTTATTTTAAAACAAAACATGCAACAATATGAGAACAGTTCTGGACTTTGGACTTTGGTTTCAATATTGTATTAAAAGTAAATCTTTTGGGAATGGTAATAGTAAAAAAGAGGTACACTAAATTATGGCACTAAAAACACAAGTGTGTGTTTGATCTTCTAACCCTACTTCCTGCTGTAGAACCAAAGAGGATAAGCTCCCCCTTTTAAATCTCCATCTCTTTTAAGAATTCACCCATATCCTGCCTCGGGGAGATCATGTATACCGCTTCCATCTCCAACTTCCTTCCTGGGTTTTTATAACAAAACCTCAGTTAACACAGTTTGTGTCAGTATCATTTATGGATAGGTCTGTCAAAAAAAAAAAAGAACAATGAACTGGACTATATTTATGTGTGACACACACTCATAAAACAAATACAACTGCAGCGATGATTTGTAAGGTTTTAATACTTCAATATTACTCTGTAATGATAGAAAATTTGATAAATTGATCTGCCTTGTTATATACTTATACGGTATATTGATACTTCAAAGAATTTTAAGCCATCTCAGTCTTGGGCAGCTACTTTACTTTCAGGGTAAATGCAGTTGTTTTAAGGCTGGCTGCATGGATGTCCTACATGCTGTAAGTGGGTATTGAGTTGCGAGGAGTGGCAAGCCTCAGTTTGTGTCTAAGCTTTAAAGGATGACTCAGCTTTCTGCCAGACACGTTAGCTGAAATCAGCTGGGATTCCCATCACACACTTCTCGGCTTCGAAAAGGCACGAAACTTACCGCAACCCGATGCTGCTGCATCTCTCACAGCAGGAACTTTCATTAAAAAGACCTGAAGCCAGAAATGGCCCAATTGCATTTACTGTAGGTTTGGCAATATGCCAAAAAATGCAAACAATGCAGATCTTTTTTTTTGCTAGTAGTTTTAGGGTTATTCAGTGTTTTGGGGCTGCCTGGTATGAAAAAGCTCAGGATGAGACCTTACCCTCACCAACACATGATAATGTGCAAATTCCTCAAGGCAATTTAGCTCTCAAATGAGTTGGATAAATATGATATGAATAATAGAGTGTTGCAGAAATATCTCAGTCCAGCAAATCTTTCCCAACACTGGATTTCACAATGCAGGAGTGCTCAGTTGTATAGTCAAAAGAACTTAGTGTTAAGGATTAATAGTCCTTAGTTTGCACCTGGTTATGTTTTAAATAACTGTATTTGACAGATTATAAACATTATTTATCATTGCAAAAAAGTTATTCCACTACATCATCAAATAGAGCCTGCGTCGAGAGGTAGAATACAGAGCTTCTGCCTAAAGAGAGTGTGTTAGTTTTACTAAATGCTTTACTACTGTAAGTGTTATGAGGCTGCATTTTAGCCTAAACCATCATTTACTATCATCCTTTAAAAAGCTTTTCAATGAATAGAGTGTTCCAGCTGTCTGTAATATTCTCCAGCACAGCGTGTTCAGAACAGACAAGCACTGAGCACAGCACAGGGACAAGCAACAGATTGCCCATCACTCACAGGTTCACGATGAACTGTAGAAATGAAATTTACAAAAGACCAAATTGCATTTATAGAACTGCTGAAACAACGTTAGATTAAATAAAGGCATGTTTACGTTGACATTGTCAATGAAAGTCTAGGTTGTTCATCTTCAGCAGCATTACATGCAGACAGCTTTTGCTGTGCAGTCGGAATTCTTGGGAAGAAACATTTCATTATGTAAATTAGGTAAGTATAGGTGGCTGGATGTAAACTAAGCCTGATTCAGACTGCTTCCCATGCCTCCTAAAAGAGTTATTGACCCTGTCCTGTCTATGACTGATTGGGCAGAAAACCACAGTCCTGCATGGGAATAACATAAACCAAAAGAAGGCTTGAAATATTCAGGAGATCGAGTGGAATGTGAGTCCACAACAGTATCAGGAATCAATGAAATAAATAAACAAACGAAGAGCCGAGTGACGGAAGGAAGCCAGAAGAGAACGAAAGAAGGGGAATGAATGAACGAAGCAGTTCAGATTGATGACAGCCTCCTTCTAAATCTAATCTAACATCTTGTCCAAATACACACTTAAAAGAGAAGTTTAAGTATATGAATCTTTTGAGGCTCTTGTTTTTGTATGAGAACTCTTTCTCGTGCCAGATAAAACTCACCAGAATAAAAAAAGGAAAACGTTTTCCAAATACAAATGAGAGTGTAGACATTTGGATTTAGAATAATGTTTTATTCATGCAGGGATATTAATGAAGCTCTATCCTGTTGCCAGGGCTAATACAGCAGGCTCCAATGTTCTTGTTATCCTTGCTAAGGTATCTAAGGAATCATTCAAAATGTAAAATGATTTATACTGAGAACGTTTGCACACAAGGGTGGCACAGAGGTGCCGTAAGAAGTGTCTCTTGTCTGATCCCGAGCTCAGGTTACGGTCTATGTGGAGTTTCACATGTTCTCCTGGTATCTGTGTGGGATTTTTTCAGGGTTCTAAGAAAATTCAGTTTTATCTGGTTCTCTGATTTCCTTCCACCACCCATAAACATGCCAGCAGGTGGACTGACATTTCTAAATTACCTCTAAGTGTGAATAAGTGTGTAAAGCAGACTGTATTCCCATTTTTTGCCATCTGGACCTACAACAATAAAGTGTTGGATAAAATGAATGAATGAATGAATGAATGAATGAATGAATGAATGAATGAATGAATGAATGAATGAAACTTCAACAAGTTTTCAACATTTCAACAGTTATTCCCTGAAAAATATATGTTAATAAATGTACCATGCAGAAAAAAATATGTTAAAATAATGACTTGTATAACAAACAAACAAACAAACAAATAAATAAATAAATAATCAAGTGCGAAAATAAAAAAATATATATATTCTTTTAAAAATCCCACATGGGAAATAATTAGGTAAAAATCACAAGAGAATAAAAATAATGATAAAAATCACACATGAAAATAAATTAACGGTGCAAAAAAGTTATGTGAAATTAAATTAATCTCTAAAAAATTGTAAAAAATTTTATGAAATTTTATAAAATCATTTTAATGATTTTTTTTAAAAAATCATTAAAATGAACAATGCATGTAAAATTCACAAGAAAATATCAATGAATAAAAAAAATCACTTGATAAACGATCAATAAATGTTTTTAAAGGTTTCCTTTAAAGCAAAGTAAACTACATACCACATATTTTAGAAGAGTTAATAGTCTTCTAATATCTTGTCCTCTTGAATAAGAGGTTTAACAACTATTGAGGGAAGAAATTTAGCATTCTTATAAAGGTTATGCAAAACATCTGATTTCACTATTTTGTTGCTTCTGTTTCCTATGTATGCCTTTTTGTCATCTCTCCCTTGTGAGGGTTAAGGGCTTTCAGGGCTTCCCACTTTTTTCTGGAAACAACCTTGACCTCTCCTGATGCGTAGCAAATGTCTGCAGGTGCAGGTAGTGAAGTGGAAAATACTGATTCTTTGAGCTTTATGGGCATGAAACACATTGGCTCAGCTCATATAATTGAGAGTGGCTCAAATGGCCATGGCCCAAATGGGGAACTCACTCTCTCTCTCTCTTTCTCGCTCTCTCTTTCTCTCTCTTTCTCTCCCTCTCCCGCTCTCTCTCCTGCTCTCTCTCTTTCTCTGCTCTAACCAGACCCTGATGATTGGATAGATGTGAACCTTCTGCTCCTATTTGAGAGAGGGTCCTGGCTCCTTGGCTTATTTACCTGTGACTCATGAAACCCAGGTTTGTCAAATTTGCTTTGATTTGAGAATTTATTGCAAGGGCTCATTTTCCAGCATGATTGTTTTTCAACATGATTCAATTTTTTTGTAGGTTATGATGATCCCCATGTGGTCATTTGGAAAAATAATATTATTGGTTGTTCTGTCTGAAAGGCTGGAATGAGCTGAATTTCTGTCTTCACCGCAGTCTGTACTGTAGGACAGCAGATCTCCCAGAGTGAAGTAAATGCTACGGCTACCCATTGACTACTGAACTACTACACTTAAATATATTCCACCTGTAATAGTGTGTTTTAATTAAATAGAAAGCTTCCTGCTTATAAATAATGAATGTGCTTGGGAAATGATGTCTTTAAATTTTCTCGCTGCTGGATTGTACATTAACATCATCACAGTTCTTAAACTCTTCTCTTTAAAGGTCACCTCATTTTTTAACAGGAGCCAATTTCATGGCTTGCTGTTTAGCTCTGGAAGGAGGCCAGACATTCTGGTTTTATTGCAAAAAAAAAAAAAAAAGTTGCTTAATTCTGCTCTCATAACCCTGTTTCAATGTACAGTTAAGTTTTTGAGTGTTTATTGCTTGTCCATTTATATAGTGCTAAAGTGCAATAATCCACTCAGCATGATTGTAAAGAGGTAATATGTAAGAAGCTCTTTTGTTACCTATTTAGCAGCCCAGCAATCGCACCACCAGGAGCACTTCGGAGATATATACATGGTGAGTGCGTTATTAATGACTGTGTCACTGCTCCCATTCTCATCATGATGAATACACTACTCTAACTATTCACTCACTCCATCCATCAGTGACCGGTCCTCTTCTATTACCACTTCAATGTTAAAAAATGAGAATGGAATTTAATAGCATCCACCTGATACAGACCTGCTGAGAAAGCCATTTTCAGCTGCATGCAGTTGACAACCGAGAGAGTCGCCTCCCTCACGGCTGTTCACCATTAGCCTCGCGTACAGTACAAGCCCTAGCAGAAATGTCTCACATTTTTCCATTGATGGTCAAAAATTATTTTGTACTTCCAGGTCTTGAACATAAGTTGTTTTTCTAAATGACCCATAACCTTTGCTTTACGATATGACACAAAGATTTACGATTAGTCAGTGCTGATCAGGCCAAACTAGTAGATCATTTACAGCATTTGGCACACATCTTTATCCAGAGAGACTCACATGAGTACTTTGTAGTTTCCATCAAAAACATATCTAAAGGCTAGTGAAAATAGATCAGTATCCAAAAATAGTATCAAACAAAACTCACTAAGAGAAGTTAGTACAAGTGAGTAGTGTGTAGTGCTTATTTAATTGCTTAGTTAAAATGTAGGTCTTCAGTATTTGAAGACTGTCTGTTAGTGGATCACACAGCCATGGGAAGTTCATTCCACCACCTGGTTTTCAGAACAGAGAAGAGTCTTTTTGAAGATGGTCCTGGTGCTTTTAGTACAATATGTACCAATATTCCATTTTATATTAATCCCTCCTTCTCAGTTCTTATACAGTTCTTATTTCCTCCTGAGGTTATCTGGTCCTATTCCCCAAAACTGAAACATACTTGTAGTTAATTTAAACCACTGCCACCCTAACCAGACGAAAATGAATAATGTTATAAATGCATCCTACGGTTCCAGTTAATAAGTGTGATCAATCTTTGTCCCACAAGCTTCATATTTGTTTGCTCACATACTTGTGTTCCATTAGATTAAAGTCCCAGTGCATAGCTGTAGTCCCAACCCTGTGAGCTTCTGTCAATTTTATGTTTTTGTATTTATTTTCATACTGCATATGTTCATCTGTTTAAAACAGCTCATATGCTCATTCCAAATAATGCATTTGTATACAGTTACTATACAACTGCGACTAGGTGAGTATCAGTGAGTAAAATCCGATGCGGCAGCTACAGGAAGCTCTAAAATGGAACACAGCAATGGTGTGATGTGGGACAAGTTGAGAAGTTTCAAAACAAGTCATTCAGTTGTATTCTGGTTCACTTGCAGGGGTCAGATTGTGTGCTCGGAAAGACTTGCCAGGAGCAAGGTGCAGTAGTCCAATCTCAAGATGACATGTGATTGAACAAAGGATATGAATGGTCTCCTAGGAGAGAAATGAAGAGAAACCATCATGACAGCTTCAGGTTAGAAATAACAAGGACAGTATTCTTCATCATTCCTGTTTGGTTTACTGTCAATAAGAATCTGATCTCTCACTCTAGCTATAAAAATCCAAACTTATCTAGAGACGATATCAGCGATTGTAGACCTTTAGCCTCAATTCAATGTAGCAGTCATTCAGGCCCCAAGCCATGGTCCTACACCATAAATTTCCCCACATGTAATTCTCATACTTTTTGACTGAGATAGAAAAAGGATAGACTAACTCTACAACAGTAGATGACAGTGCAATTCACTGACTGAACACATGATTTCAGACAGAACTGGAACCATCATGTGGGTGTGAAGCTCGTCCAGACCGGCCACAACTCCAGCACCCAGGGGAAAGCAGGACAGAAAACAATGTCATAACTCAGAGACTATAAGTGTAGTGGAGCTAAAGCAGAGTTCAGCAGCAGATAGAAATACTTTTGCCAAAGAGCCTTAGTTTTTACTTTGTCTGTAGAACATATTGTGATTCTGAAGTATTTAACTACCTAATAAATCCTATACATTGATTCTTATAAGATTTGCATAAGGAGACTGGAGTCTATCACAGGGGTCTCAGGGTACAAGGCAGGGGACACTGTAGTGTTGCTGTACTCTTACACGCACTCACACACCCACTCACACACGACAAACAATTGGCAATCAGTGTACAGGTTTTGGACTACTTGAAGAAACTGAAGAACCTGCTGAAATCAAAACATAAACCCTGAGGAAGAACCTGCAGAAATCAAACCCTTAATCTTGGAGGTACAAAAAAAAACATGCCAACCACTAAGCCGCTATCCTCACCCAATATATAACATGCTAAGCTCAAGATCTTGTACATGTAGGCACATTTTGATCTATACCAAGCAGTTTTTTTATCTGACATAAGTGTACATACATATTTTATAGTATCCATGTAATATTAATCTTTTAATGCATGCTGTATTGCGAAAATCAGAAGGTCGTCAACTTAAAGTAGCAATGTTTTTTATGTAAAAACAAATTTAAAGAACTGTTATGATAAATACATTCTTATGGAAATTCCAACCTATCTACAATTACCCTGGTTTATATGATAAATATGAATCTGCGGCTGTCCTCAGAGACATGCATATATATATATTTTTAAACTCACACACACACACACACACACACACACACACACACACACACACACACACACACACACACACACACACACACACACACACACACACACACACACACACAGAGACTACCTTCCAACTCAAAATAAACACCCACTTTTCTTGCAGTCGACCCATTGAGACATTGAGGGCAGACCTGAAGGGTATTTCACTATAGGAGGCATCCACATATGGATGGTTTACAGTGAAGCAGGAAATCAGGCTTAGTTACAGTGCTCGCTTTAATTAATTGCTCAAAAAGATTACATCATAGTGTCCTGCTACCCTGTGAATAGCTACATTGAGGCCTGCTTCAGTGGACTACCTCAGTCTATTGAAACAGGAATGCATCAATATTCACTGGACCGTACTGCATTCTTTTTCTCTGTAGCAACTCCAAGATTTGTTTTCAACTCTAAAATTTTTCTTTTTTTTATTCTGGTAAAGACAGCAGAAAAAATATTTTTGATTACAGATGACTTGGAATCTGGAATCTTTTTGGTGGGCCTTCTACTCCTAGACATTGATTACAGTGTAATGGGAAAAAAAATCAAATCAAACTAGCTACTGTACATACATACATACTAGCTTATCTACAATCCTCCACCAGTAGAAAAACTGGACTTCACTGGATATCACTGATTTGCAAATCAAATATACACCTGCTAAAAGAAAACATGTTAGTATTTGACTGCATATTGAGTTATTCAAAGTAGATTTAAAACATAAAGCCTATAGCAATATATTTTCTGCATTCAAGGTCATGTAATGCTAATGACATTTTTTTTTGTAAACGGTTTCCACCTATAGTATGGTTTAGTATTTGACAAGTTCAAATCTCAGTTCAGAAAAGCACTAGGTTCTGAGTTTAAACAATATAAGATTGTAAGTGCAAAAAAAGAGATCAATCCAGGAATAAAAATTAGATTGACACTTGCATTAGAACTTTTTGCACATAGATACTTGGGAATTTTAAATGTTTTGGAATACACATTATAACCACAATGTGAATCTGAACCTGGTTTATTGTAGCTTTGCACCTTCAAAAACAAATCCTAGAAAACTGCTCCATTTCATACAGCTGTCGTGATTCATTTTATACACTTACGGCATTTAGCAGACACCCCTATCCGGAGTGACTTGGGGTTGCTCAGGGGCCCAGCGTGGCAACTTGGTGGACAATGGGTTTGAACCCATGACCTTCTGGTCCAACACCTTAAGCACTGAGCTACCACATCCCATACCGTTAATTATCTTTCTACTAGAAAAGTAAACATTTAATGTACCGTTAAAAGTGATTAAAAGCACATAATGTGACATCAGTGGTGTAATGGATCACTTTTCCAGCTCAAAGCTTCAGGGATCTCAGATCGATCCTGAGCATGGATTACTGTCTGTGTGGAGTTTCTTATGTTCTGCCCATGTCTGTGTGGGTTTACTATAGGTTCTCTGGTTTCCACTCACTGTCCAGAAACGAGTTGTGTCCCAAATGGCACACTATGTCCTTGCAGGTAAAAATTGGAGCCCTTCAGCATTACCGATCCAGCAACATGGGCAAATGTAATACTCATATTTCTAAGAATGCACAAATACTTTGCACATCTGTTGAAAGAATTGCGCTCTGAGATCCAGCATTTCGCACAGGTTTATTATTAACATAGTTCTTCAATCCCCCACCCTCCCGACACACACACACACACCCACAGATACACACACACACACGGTGAGAAAGAAAAGAAAAAGGAAACGTAAAATGAGCCATTGAACGAGTCTTTTGATGTGTTCTGATCACTCATGTGTTTAGTAAGATGGTTGCAGGAAACTCTTGCTGAAATCAGTGCCTTCTGTCTTTAATTCAGCCCGGGAGAAGCGCGCGGGGGGAGGTGCCTGGCGCATGCGTAGTGCTCACGCCGACCACACGCAGCTCAGTCGCGACGTTTTATATGCATCCACCATGCAGTACTACGCAAACACTACTCCGGCTGGAAGGAGACGCGCGAGCAGTCAGTCTTCCTGTAAACACTGCGCACGTCCGTGCCTCACGCTGTGGATCAAAGCCGTGCTGTTCTTCCCTAACATGGGCTAAGCGCAGCGCGCCGGGATTACGCGCTTCAGCCATGGAGACGCGGAGCTGCTGCTCTGATTTCTCTTTTTATTCCCTCTGAAAACGGAAAGCGCGTAAAGTGAATTGAAAGACAGTGGGATCCTTTAACCCTCTCGGCTTGTATCTTGGTTTGCTCTTCTTGCTCCTTGCTGTTCTTTTTGTCTTGTTTTGGGGAGAGATGATTGCAGATCTGGTGTGTAGCGCTGTGGCTCTGGTCCTGTACGTCAACACACTGGGCGCTGATTTCTGCTACGATGACAGGTACACACACACACACACACACACACACACACACACACACACACACACACACACACACACACACACACACGAATGAATAGCTCAATCTGTGACCCCCGACTCATCCTCTTACCTAGTAGTGCTAAACTCTCTGTGCGCATCTCAGCTCAATAATGATGTTATTACGTCATAATCCCACTGATCCGGCGTGTTTATCTACGTTTCAATGAAAGCATCAACACGTGATCGATCATTAAACCTACACAGCTTTCATGGAGTCTATCGTATTGCTATGATCGCTATATACCCTGTCAGCGTTACTCGTGTCTACTTTGGAGTGTTTGTATTGAAGCTGTGGCGCGTAACTCGATCCTTTGATTGAACTGGATTTGATTTGTCCGGATCACTTGGAATGCACAGCACCAGCCAGATCTTAAACATAATTCTGTCATTTATTATTATATATATTTTTCATTCTCTCCAGATCGAAAACAAATGCACATGCCCACTATATGAGCACTTGAGGAATAATAATAAACTGTTCATGTGATCTCTCGACATGTTGATCATTCACAAGTGGTTTCATGCAGCATTGAGACTCATTCAGCAATTTCCATATCATTTTCCCGTCACTAAATCTTCCCATCCTTGTGGCAGTGATGCATGAACCAAAGATCTTGACCTATAGCTAGAGAAATTCTGCCAGCTCTTCAGGCAACACAACCGAGTGGGATGTGGAAGAGCTTCACACAAACTTCTTAACGCAGAAGACTAAACACTGTCTTACACAATAACTACTGCCGTGTAAAGCCAGAATAAAATAGACAGAACGTCCATGTATGTTGTGTACCTGCTTTTATGATCATAATCATATTCTTCACACCATGCATAATAGATGAATACATACATCCATTATTATTCCTGAAATTTCAAGTAAATTACATGTTTACTTTTTTTATTTATTTATTTATTTTTTTATTTATGTTTGGATTAAATCAATTTGATCTGAGTGACCAGAATTCTGATAATTACAGTATAAGGTCTTAGTAATAAATAGAGGTGAAACATCAGGCTTCCAAACTTTACAATGTCATTTTGACTCATAAATCTATCTAAAGCTATCATAAAATGATTAACTTCCTGATAATTTGTGAATGATCATGACATAGAGAAGGATTATTTTACAATAATTATTTAGAGTTCTGGGCAAATTACATTGTAAGCATATTTACACAATTCATTCAAAAATGGCTTTTTTTTTTTTTTACACATGTGGTGTTTTAATTCACTGCATCTTTGCACCCGTAGGAATAAATAGAAGAACTCTGGGGATAATAAATGGTCCTGATTTCTATCTCAGCAACACGGACCATGCGTTGAAAAAAAGCTACAATTCAGTGAGAAAGACCACATGTCTAGATTAACAATCAGTGTGGAGACTACTTGAGGAACAATGTGGTGGTGTGATAAGAACTCCTAATTAGCCAGCAATTAAACCTTCAATTAAAGCTATAGATAAATAGATTTTACATGGTCGAACCTAGATTTTTCCCCCATGCATCCTGTTTTTGTGCTCTAGTGGTATGTATTGTGGCATTTAGATTTATTAGAGAAGCAACACAAGTAGGTCTGGGCTTTATCTGTTTCTGACCTACAAAGTGTTATGCCATGAATATAATGTAATTGATTTAGATCCTCCACTCTCCTGTTTGTGTGTTTCTGCGTAACACTATACTCACCGAGTATTACAGTAAGTGTCTCGGCTCAGAGGGGACGGTATATTAGTCCTGCTGCTTTGCTGCTACCTATAATCTCATTCACAGCAGTGGTCATGCTCAAAATAATCTATATGGGGGGGTAAATAGAGCAAGGATGGTCCGGATTGTGGACTGTGGCTTTGCTTTGGGGGACATGGTATGAAAATAGAAGACACAAAAGAAGTGTTGATCTGAAAGAAGGTGTACTGGAGGACATGAGAAACATGTTGAACGTCATCTCGAATCTGCTTGCCACACAGAAGTTTTGATTGCTTCAATCCATCACATATTACAAGTTTGTCACTGATGCTGATGCTAATGGAGCTACAACATAAGAGACACCATTTTGATGAACAATTCAAATAAGCAGCAGGTTTTTTTCTGCTTAGTGTTGGGAATCCTAATATTGACTGAATTTATTTCCAACTAGTTGCCAATGGTTCTCCATAGACCACAGGGGTAGGTGTTCATCTCCATCGGGGCCTTTTTTGCTTGTTTTATTTGGTGATTTTTTTTTTTTCTTACAGGAAGTCACAACCCATAATTTTTTTAAGCTTTTTGTTTATTTTTCTTTCTCTTATGAAGTCAGATGCTTCAGCGTTATGAACCGAATAGAAAACACCTTAGTGATGTGTTAGGTGGGATAAAAAGGAAATAGGGAGGCAGGTTATTATTAAGTTGTTGTTATTAACACCTCATTAACTGCTTATTATTCATATTTATTATTTAGTATAATCATCCAGATTTTTGCACAAATCTTTTTGTATGCTTATTGCACATCTGTCTGATCTAGCATTTTGTTATTAGCGCTGTTGGAAGATTGGAGCTACCAGTTTAGCGCAAGCGGCACATCTAACTTGTCACACGCTTGCCTCAAAGGACATCAGAGCACATTATTTATACATAAACATTTTCAGTATGGTCCATATTTAAATTCTGACTTTGTGCTTCCATTTCAGGATTTTTATTTAAAAAATAAATGGTATTTTGCTCATGTTATAATTCTCTGCTGAGGGAGGGTGAAATTTATTTCCCAGTTAAAAGGGTCCTTTAGAACTACTTTACAGAGAAACCCTGCAGTATACTGTTACACTCTCATATGTTGCTTGTTACAATAGCTTACAGTGTCATGGGATTTTCTCTGTCAGTTTGCTTAGCCTGTTTCATGCATGTTTATGCCTCCTGATTGATCCCTTTGCTTTGTGTAGTTATGGTATGGCTGTGTGTATTTATTGTGTTACGATCTATCGGTTCTTGAGTTGTTCATTGATTTGTCGTACGCTTCATGTAGTCACGATGGGTCATACACATCACGAAGGCACCATAATTCGTTTCTCCGGATGCTTATTTATGGATGGGATGATGATACACATCTACTTGCCTCAAGAAGTTTTAGTAGAACATCATGACCACCTGTAGAGGATTACAGGTCTTGTACGCGTCCCACAACAACAGGCTTGGATCCGTGA
Organism: Tachysurus fulvidraco; assembly: GCF_022655615.1. NCBI lineage: Eukaryota > Metazoa > Chordata > Actinopteri > Siluriformes > Bagridae > Tachysurus > Tachysurus fulvidraco. The sequence goes on along the minus strand of NC_062530.1, from coordinate 19,028,736 downwards.
GATAAACCCTCGCTTTAGAGTCTTCCGCCAATGTCACTCATGCGTTCAGCAGCTTTTTCCAATTTCCAAAATTCCATGTGCATGTTTTGGCTCTGTGGTTTATTTTCCATCAGTTGTTTTAGCCCATGATATATTTAGCTTCGCAATTAGTAGGCTTAATTCCAAACTGAAATAATCCCCATGTCCCTTAGCCTCACCTGTGGTGTCATGTGAGGGAAGTGAGCTGGAAGCATCCCATCAGCTCGGCCCTGGCCAGAGTTCTGCAGCTCAGCCTCATTATTCTTTCATTTGTGTTGAGAAGGAGCAGATGTGGAGCTATAGGAAAGCGGAGCGTGATAGACGTGTGCGAGCGGGAAATGTTCTGAAGCGGTATATGACCATAACTTGATCTGATACCAAATGCTTTTACTTCACATACAAGTGAAGATTGTAGTGAACAGAACTAACATAGATTACCTCAGCTGTGTAGCTGCTTCATTAAACAGGGGCTATTAGGATAATGCAGGAAGAGTAAGGAAGGTGAGTTTTTGTCACAAAACCTGGCGTTCCCTAGACCGGACTGAGTCTGATTAAAGAGGGAGTAATGCACCAGACATACTGTACCAGGTCTAAACGATTTGGACAAAACTGTATAAATGAGAGAAATGATAGCAAATAGCTATCTTAATTAACATAATCTTGGCAGAATGACTTTCATTTTTTTTACATTCCCAAAATCGATTTTTTTTCCTATGGTACCCATATTCCTTTTTTCCTAAAAGTAATAATACATTGCACGAAACCAAAGGCGATTTATACAAAAACTAAAAGGCGATTTGTGAATCAAACCAGAGCTCTCCATTTAGCTAATGGTTAAATATTAAAAAGTGATGCAGTCCAGCACCGATATCCACTGAGACTCTTTTGGACGCATCTATACCGAACAAAGCCAGAGGATAATGCATTATGATTCTCGTTCATATTCATGCAAGCGTATTATGGTATGCATTTTTCTCTTGGCTTAAGTAATCGCAGAAAAACATGCGTTTTTTTTTCTTCCCTGAAGTGGAGCCAGCGTCGTAGAAAAAATTTGAGCATAAATTCTCATTAGCGATTCACGTCGACATAAAAGCAATGTGCTCTTTGCTTTACGGTTAATGACTTTGGTGAACAGATCGCACGCTGGTGACATCACATCACCCAGGTTCATGTGGTTCTTAATAAGCTGCTCATCAAGCTTTGGCGATGCAGTATCCCTTGAGGGGATTTGTGTTTGTTCTGTAAGTCTCAGTGCTCTATAGCTGACACCTGCGATAAGGAGTAGAGCCATTATTTACAGGTTTCACATCCAGCCACAGTGAACACCTCAGCCAGGTTACATATGAACAACTAGACAAATGCCAAGGCTAAAATATGCCTGCTCTATGCGCCGTGCTACAAATCTGTCCATGCACACCCTGACCTAGGAGCTCAAGGCTGTTGTTCTAGTTCTTGTTCTTCTGAAATGATGAACATGATTGCAACTCTTTCAAGGACATAGTGCTGTTACAGTTTCAAAATTTCATGCAATGAAAACCTTCCAGTTGTTTAAAAGAAATATCCCCCTCAAGGTTCAGGGGATATCCCTGAATCCCACAATCATAATCAACCTTTCCAAACCTGCTGGTGAAAATAAAGCAAGAATGAAGAATTTGAAAGCATAAAATGATCAAATCTTTGCACAAGAAGCTTTGCACAAGAAGATGTTTTTCTTTGTCATAAAGATATTTCCAGGAATGTATTTTTCCTCAAATCTCTTACATTGTCAGCATTTATCACATTGTGGTTATAAGCTTAAATAGACAGCATTGCCCTGGGCTTAGTCGAAGTCACATGTACGTAGGTATTGTTTTTAGCAGACATTGGTGGCCCAGCACTCCAGCCTCATTAAGTTGCATCGGATGAAATCATTCTAAGTGATTTGGCTTACTTCTGTTAAAAGTGCTCATGATCATGAACCATTTATAAACAGTGACATTTGATCTAAAAATCGTATATTTGTTTCAGTTGTCAAATTGACACAGAACAGTTTAGGACTGGGTGAAAATCATATATCACAATCTAAAAAAGTTTTTATATCTTTTCGAAAATTATATACACTCGTTGGCCAGTTTAATAGGAACAGCTGTACACCTGCTCATTTATGCAGTTATTCAATCAGAGGAGTTTTGCTCTGAGTCTCGCACTTCAGGCTGCTAGCGGCTCCTTCATTTAAGCTAAGTGACATAAATTGACTACAAATAAGTCCTGTGATTAAGGATTACCATATACGACAGCTGTAGTTGTATAGTAGGATGTATTGGTATCTGCTATTCTATATATAGGAAATAAAATGTAGGAACCGTCAGCATTTCTTTTTTTCTTTTTTGTTGTAATATACAGTTTGTTGATGTAGTATGTATTGTATAGTTGAAACAGTTTTACAGGTTTAAATAGCCAAAGTGTTTTCAGTGCAGTTCTATCCTCTGCATGGACAAACAAAGCTTAATGTAGTATGATCTAATCCAAAGGAACTGGGTTATAATATTTGTGCAGCTGCTGTTATAGACAAAAGGTATGAGAAGCACTAAGTATTAAGGAATTCGATCGCGTAAGAAACGATCATACAAAATGATTAAAAGTGACTCCATGACAACCCTAGTGGGCTTTTTGTCCGTTTGTCTTTCTTCAGGAAATGTCACACAATTCTTCCCAAATGTGACATTTTAAGTATTATATTCTGCAGAGTTTATTTCAGAAAGTTGAGCCTGGGCATTAATCTAAACCCTCTAGCATGTGGTTGAGTTTTCATGGACTGTGTTGCGAACCTCAGTGATAAGTTAGTGTGTACTGGAAATAGGCTTGTGTGTATGTACGTGTGTCTTTATGGCTATGTGTGTAATGCCCTCATGCTCCGACACCACGGCTGTGGCGAGATCCCAGGGCGGCAACTCAGACTCAATGCGTCTCCCTGTAATTATCCCTCTCTGAGGGAGAGAGAACGAGAGAGAGAGAGAGTCACTCACCCTGTGAGGCCTCCTCTAATCCCCCAACGGCTGCGTCCAGATGGCCATGTTTTTGCAAAGCATTGTGGGATTTCTTTTTTTGAAATATATTTATTTAGTGAGTAATGAGACGAATGATCTACTGAGTTGTGATAGAGACATCAACACTACAGAAGATGACAATTTAGCAGCCGGATGTTGGAGAGAAAGTGCGAAGAGAAAGAGCTGTTCTCACATATTGCTTAGCTTTTTCATAAATATCATGAAGTCTTTTGTTTATGGAAATAATTTCACACTGTTCATTTATTTATTTGGATATGCTCGTAAACATTTGATCATTGTCATCATGTGCTCAGTTGTTCTGGCTGTTAAACTTCAGACTGAGGCTTTGTGCTGTTGTTGAAATGCAGCATATGGCCCTAACTTTCATTTTTAACAGTCAGAACATATTTCTTCCTCTGCAGAACGTGGTATATTAGCCATAATAACAATAGTAGCTGGGAATGGAAGGATGGGGAATCAATTAAATCTAATTAAAAAAACTATTTGAATCTGAGTGAAAAATTATTTTAAAAAAGTCTTGACTCATCGCATGCAAGTAGATTAACACCTCTTTTGTGTGTGTGCGTGTCTGTGTGTGCGTGTCTGTGTGTGCGTGTCTTTGTGCGTGTGTCTGAGTGTGTCTCCTGTGTGTCTCTGTGTGTGTGTGTGTCTGTGTGTGTGTCTCTGAGTGTGTCTCTGTGTATGCGTGTCTCTGTGTGTGTGTGTCCGTGTCCGTGTCTGTGTGTGTTCACTTTTCTACTATTTTTACTGAGTCTAAGTGAGAATGCTATTCTGTCTTTATACACCTTCAGGGCTCCTCCAACAGGAACAGTAGATAAGATCTCTCTCTCTAATCTCTTTGCTGTTCTCTGTACTGTATTTATCTAGCTCATGTATGAAACTGCTGTAAGGTTTGTTTAGATTTGGTGTTTTGGCGCGTCTCTGACCTCCTGTATCGGAATACGGAATCAAATCACAGCTAAGAAGCCTTTTAATGGGGACTTTAGTGAGTAATATGTAATTATGTTTCTTTGTATACAATTCCACATTAAGTACACATTATGAGCTTAAATAGCAACTATTCTTAAGGCATTAAAAAATGTAAGGACATTTTATAAAGTGATAGCTTTGCAGTAGGTATGGTTTTCTTATTGAATTCATTCCTCTGAAACATGGATATACTTTATTGTTAAAGCTAAGTAAAGAAATTAGGAAATATTCAGAGGTATTCTTAATAAAAGATTACGAACAAAGACGAATCTTCTCTTCTAATAAGTGATGAATGACACTGAAGAATCATTCACAGTGCGAACAAGAGAATGAAGTGAAGAAATAAAGGCGGGTCAGAAAAGATAACCTCCCCTCTATGTGCCCTAACTGCACTTTTACTTGTCAGTATATTGATTAATGATGGTACAGCTAGCAGAATAAATGAGTGGTGATTTATTCTCTTCTCTTCCACTGTTCTTTATCATGGCAGTGAACTGGGAGGTGACAAAGACCACCATTTCTGTGTTATTTCTAAAAAAAAGAAGGAAAAAAAAAGAAATAGACTTAATATAAAGAATTGCCATATAAAGCTTTGTTCAAACAAGCGGTCCGTTTAGTGCTCAATGCTTAAAATAAATCTAATTGGTAGAGGAGGAATAGTACAGGATATCACATTTTCACTGGTTCCTGGTGTTGCACAGGTGGGAGGCAAGATTACGGTGTCTTTCCTTCACACCCTAAAACCATGATATGGAACGCACATAATAGCTTATCTGCTGCTAAAAATAATGTTAGTGACCTACTGCAGATATTGTCATTTCCTGCTCAATGTCTTTTCGTGGATCTCGGCAAGCCTCTTAAAAAAAAAAAAAAACACGAATAATTGTTATAGTTGTGGGTCTCTTGATTTTTTTTTCTTATGAATTGTGACATTCTAGTTTTAATTAGTGTCTGTTATACTAGTTAGCAAAGCTCGATTTAATACGAGATTCCTTGTTCCAGTATCATCTCCTGTCTTGTCCTTAGTTCTAGGTCAGTGGTCTTATTAGACACCATAAACCCTGTTAAACATAATAACCTACTGTAGAGACAGGAGGAGAAGGAGGGAATAGTGTGTGTGTGTGTGTGTGTGTGTGTGTGTGTGTGTGTGTGTGTGTGTGTGTGTGTGTGTGTGTGTGTGTGTGTGTGTGTGTGGAGAGAGAGAGAGAGAGAGAGAGAGAGAGAGAGAGAATGCCATTTGGTTATGTTAAGTAATCTGACCAGCGGCTGACCGTCTTGAGCACGACCTGGTGAGGTGAACTGTATCCTGCCATATGTAAAGGTTAAATAGTTGCTAGTGCACAGGGGAATGGAGCTCTTCCATCTTTTGCCTTATGTGAAACAGAGGTCTTGGAATGTACAGTAATCTAAAGAGGATGATAATTACTGATGCACTACAACAAAAATTGCTGGCTGTAAACGAAAAGCACTCCGGACTAAAAGCTGGAAATGAAGTGCTGGGTTTATAATTATAATTAGCGTAACTGCTGCATAAATTAAAGAGATGCATGTTCACTAACAGAAGATAAGAACAGAAGATTCAATAACATATTAAATCACTCATTGTAGTACGTCTGTGTTGAACAATCCACATATACAGATTTAAAAAGAAAATGCAAAAGAAAAATTGTTGATATGATTATTGATGAGTTTTATAGGTAAAATGACATGCTGACTAGAAATATAAAGAGAGGCTGGTGACTAAGAAACATAAGTGATAATAGGAGCTAGTGAGCAATGAGACGAATGATCTACTGTACGAATAAACGGATTTCAACATCTTCCATAAATATTGGAACACAAAAAGTTTAATAAATACAATAAACCGCAAGACAAACAATGTCTTTATCTAATTATCTACATTGCTGTGGTATAACAGGAATAATCACTCATCATTTCACCAATTTTTTTTTTATTGCTTGTGTGTATAGCATGATTGAATTATTAAATATTGCGATTTTAGTGTCTGTTCTTATGATCATCAACCATGAGGTCTCTGTAAAAAACGGGAATCGCGTGAATCGTTATTCACATCAGTGTCTTGGAAAATGGGTCGAGCGCGTCATCTTTTTGCTAACTCAAGTGAGACAACACTGCGCCGTGTGATTTAGTGCTTTATTTCTTTCTTTTTGAGCTCTGGCAGTCTAGAGATCTAATCTCTGACATGCTGCTTGCTAAGTTCCCCTTATTTGAGGATGTCTAGACAAAAATCTGAGCAGACTCTCAGCAGGTTTTTGATTTTTTTTCCTTCCTCCACCCTATCAGTCAGTCTGTTGGATGTGGAGGGGATTGTGCTTCTCTCCAGCTCAGCTTCATTACTGAAGTGGTGCTCTATCAGAGCAAGGGGAGGATTGGATGCCTCGTATCACGCTCCAGCAGGAGATAATGGGTTCTGTGATTGCTGGGGCACATGACTGGTGCAAAAAAGGTGTTGTTGGTAGATTATTGGTTTTTAGAGCACCCCAAATCAGGCAGATTGGTCAGGAAGTGATTGTGCTGGTGAAAGGGCAGAAACTGGGTAGCTTTGATGCACAGTAATGGATGAGAGAGAGGAGATTCATTTCAGAAAATGATTCATTTCAGGAATCAGATCACTATTCCTGTCTTTCATCTCTGTGACCGTTATTTAATTAAAACCAAGAGCTTATCCGATCAAGTGGTATTATTTTTGTGCACCCGTCTGTTCCTTTTGCCAGGTATTAAGCTGATCACATTAGCCACTTATAATTAAGATGGATTCTCTTTAATTATTAATGGATCATTTTGCCCCAAGCGTCTTGATCCATGTTACTATCCTGTACATCCAGCATAGCTGAAGCATGCCTGTGTATCAGCGGATTAAGAGGAAGTCACGCGGTAATGAAGATTACCGTTTCAATAAAATTAATCACTTCAGTTCTTTAAGAAGACAATAAAAGTTGGCAGTGCAGACAGACAGATTAATTTAACTGCCGTTAAGAGAATGCAGGAAGGAGACCTTTCAGAAAGAGTTTGGTGTAATATTTCACCCTCATCAGGCTTCTCAAATCCTTTTCGCTAGGTGGTTAATGACTCTAGACAAGGGCTCTGATTTGCTACTAATGTGTGCTGATGGATTGGAGAACCATTACACTTCTAGTCGGCTTTTATTTTAATGGGAATAGACAGATTGAAGATGGTGATTAAAGAGTATAATGAAAGAATCTGATCCATTTAAGCAAAAACTTTTGAAAGAAAGCTTGGAAAAGAAACTATCGCTCCTCCTCTTTGCCTGGCTAGGTCCTGTTTGCCCGCTTCAAGGTGGTCTGGTCAGTGCGTTTACTTAAGCGCAGTCCTGGATGGTATCTGTGTTCATTTGTAAAAATGAAAAAGCTGTTCACACAGCCAGTGTGTACAGCTTTAACGCTTGCCAGTGGAACGAAAAAAGTGTGTTTTGATGATTGATTGGTGCGTAGAACAATAGTGGAAGTGTCTCTGGTTTGGAGCAGAGGGAAGTTGCAGTGCTTGTGTGTACCAACCTGTCAGAAACCATCTGATCATCGCTGTGTGGTTGCTTGTGCTTGGATTTTAGTTTCATTTCCTACACGGACCAAGAATATGAGGCTTTCCTTATTACTTTTCCTCTGTAGCTGATAGACAGGAAAGAACATTGAAAGGAAATATAAGCTGTGACTTAAGTTTTAGATTTATCCAGTAAATATTTTTAACACCACAGTTAACTGTTGAATTGTCAATTCTCAGTGATTTTATGTGTAAGACGGTATAAATGAATTCCCATCAACCCTTTTCTGTTCAGTACACTGGCACTCCATTCAGTCAGAGGAATGAAAGTCGACTTATCAGACATGTGCAATCAGTATAAGCAAACTAATTATTGTATAGTCGCAAGTCTGACATAAAATTAGTCCGGGCGCCGTTAGCTTTCGGCGTGAGACGTCTTTACCTCTGTTTGGATAACGACACCAAATTTTAGTGTTTAAAGATAACACCTTCAAATTATCCATTCTTCTGAACATTTTCTAGAAATCTATTGCACCTAGTAGACTAGGTAAACAGAAATACTCAAAGCCTTGAGTGTCTACTTTCATATGAACCATTAACCTTCCTATGTTTTGGCCTCTGCTTAATGCGCTTGTTCTAATATAATATTGTTTCTATGGTCACTCACAGAGACCTGAATGGCACATGATCTTACAAAATCTAAAGCTAATTATATACTAATTTAAAAAAAACATTATTATTTATGAAATTAAGATGTATAAACATTGATATGTTAAAGCTTTCTGCTTCTGTTATATTTCAATTTTAAGGAAGGAGTCTATAGTGGCTGGGGTTTCAGCTGTAAGTTTTCCAGCGTGGGATCACTAATCATAAATAAAAGGTCTTTGCCCTTTGGAAAAGGTTAAAGGGCTTTTTATTTTGTACCCAAGGAACATGTACAAGCTAACGCCTTTCACCTGCTTTTACTTCTGGTTTATTTATGTTCTCAACTCCAGCTGTATTGGTTTAGCCACTCAGGACCTTCAATATCCCGAGCGCTCGTATTCTCCATCCCTTTAAGTTGTATGTTTTTTAAGGTTTTCACAATAAACTTTGCTCTTTGTTCTGCTATATTCTTAAAACATTCTTTCTTACAAGTTTCTATAAAATGTACCGCAGTGAAAAACAAAGCAAAGTTTTCCCAGAAAGTTTCCTTCACATTTAATTGTGTTTGCACGAGTCTAATTACAGTCAGCGAAGAAAAAAAAAATTGGCTTCTGCTCTTTTAGACAAACACAACTCTTAGGGTTCGTTAAGATTTAATTAATGTTTGACTTTGTTGTTTATTTTAAAATAATTACGTTATCTTGTTTATCAGAGGCTGTAAAGCACGAGTAAGCCAGCGGATATGTGCAGTCTAGTTTTCATATTTGTTCATACGAGTTTGAGGTTACGCCACATGAGATTGGAGTTTTGTGGATAATTAATTGGATAATTTACTGGTGTTGACTAACAAATGCTTTTCACATGAAAAAAGTTAATGCACGGCAGTTCATAGAGGTTTTAATTGATATTGTTTTAGAAGATATTAACACTATTAAAATGAATGATGAAGCTTTGATGTTGGGTTTATATTAAAGGTCTCAAATGAACCAAGTGCTGCTTCTAGTAAGTTCTAAAAGGAAAAAAAAACTTGTTTGAAGAAAATACTACGAAAGCTTAGCAAAACTTCTTATGTTGTGATCCAGAAATAAAGGTATACTTGGGCATTAACTTCTTTCTTTACATAGTTACTTGTATTTTGTGTGTGTGTGTGTGGGGGGGTGTTTACGAATGAAATATAACAAAAGTAACAGCACCTAGCATGCAGAAGAGTACAAGCGCAGACAGATTAAAAGATTAGTTAATAGGTTGAGAAAAACATCAGAGGTTAAAAATGTGTCTTGAGCATCGATTTAAAAGCAGGAATTGAAGGAGCACTTTTAATGTTAAATGGCAACTGGTTCCACAGGTGCAGAGCAGAGACTCTGTCACCTTTTAGTATGAGGTGTGAACGTGGGATATGGAAAATAACTTTGTTGGCAGATCTTAAAAGCTGAATACAAACGGATGATATTCAAGATTCACAAGTTTGTCCGTGCTCTCTGCAGGCCATCTCTATCCCGCAGGCTTGAAAAGAAAAGTGAGAAGCTTGGTGAGTTGCACAATCCTGCTGACTATCATCTCGGGCAGGTCTGGCTTGAGATGTAGTGAAAAAGGTTTCGGTTTAAACCCTATTCACTGTAGCAGGCTCTTAGGTGTTGGGTAGCATATGAAGGAATGGAAGCAGAGATGCCTGTAGGATCAGTCATCGCTCTTGATTTCACCGTTGTTTTGTTCTCTTATCATGGGCATATTGGACAACAGCTGTGGGAAGCATGTGTGTTATACAGGCTCTTCCCTGTGTTGATGCTTACCTCAGACCTGGATGCCTGCAGCGTGACATCATTCACATGCCTGACATCATCACGGATGATGAAGTTGATTCTACAACACGCTTGTTCTCTGTAGAGATGTACAAATTGACACGGCTCCAGATGGCAACAGCGCTCGTGCTGGGCTGTGTGCTGGAAGCCAGATGAGCTTATTCTGCTCGTTTTTGAGGCGTAGGGGGTCGATATGTAAGGAGTAATCAGCATCAGGAAGGTGTGATTCTCTGTTACCCACAAAAAAGATATTTGACTATTAAAACACAACGTAATGTTTGCCTTATATATATCAATCAATCAGTCAATCAATCAATCAATCTGTGAGACTAGGCTTGCTTGATATTATCCAAATACTTAAGGTTGTAGCTCATTGGATGGCTTGCTTTGTGCTCGTGACGATGAACGCTCTTATCCACAGGACTTTTTCTGTGATTCACAGATTTTGTTTCTCTATTTACCTATAAACCAATGGGTCTGTCTAAATCTTTACAGCTTTAACTTTGACACAGAAAAGCCCCGTTCACACTGCAGGTAAAAGTTATTCCTATGTTTACCTTCTGCTCTATGTTTATGTTCTGTAAAGCTGCTTTGAGACAATGTCTATTGTAAAAAGCGCTATACAAATAAACTTGAATTGAATTGAATTGAATTAAAAAGTGGCCCAAATGTGATTTTTTTGGGGTCAAGTGACCAGGTCAGACTTCTTCAGGAGTAGTGTGAACACTAAAATATTGCCCAGATCTGATTTTTTCAAATCAGATTCAGACCACTTCCATATGTGGTTCTGAATCAGACCCAAATCAGATTTTTTCCAATGTGGCCGCAGTGTGAACAACCAAGGCGGATTTGATGCGACATTTACGTCAATCTACATCGACATTCGTCACAATTATGCGCCGGCGAGTACGCACACAAACGCGACTACACCAAAATGGATCAAGTAATCAAAAGTTGCCCTCGACATCCGAAAATTTTCAAGACACTGCGTTTCTGTGCTGCCATTACACAATCATTTAGAAAGAAAATGCTTACTTCCTCCATAACCTCGCCAACTTTAGCGCAACGGCGTGCTTCGTGTGACGTCATTATTATTGTTCGTTTGCGCATGCGGGTCAGTTCGAAACAGCAAACAATTCACACTGGTATCTGATATAGGCCACATTTTAAAAGGTAATGTGAACAGCCAAACAAAAAAATCAGATCTGAGCAAAATATCCCAATCGAGCATTAAGACTTGCAGTGTGAACGTGGCCAAAGAGACAATTACTGTAAGTAAGCGTCTTCCTAACAGAAAGAGTCACCGTACGCTGAAACAAAGGAACATGTAGTCAGTAGGGTTTAAGAATCTAATTTCATTACTTTTACTAAATTTAATTGAATCAAGTTTCTAATCACCAGATTGAGAGATTAGATAGAGTGTGTGATCATTTCACATAGTATTAATGCAAATCTATTCCATTCTGAAATCTCAGTGTGAAATGTCTCGGGTCTGAGTCTCAGTGTTTGATTTTATTCAGGTCTTTGTAAACACGTGATCAAATTGTGTAAATGTTTCTCAATATAATCACATAGAATGGATGTATTTGAATGATATCAGTTTAATTAGCTTAATTATGTTTATTTGGATCATCAGCCAGATTATTGTCTCTGATATCCTGTACAATGGGATCTGTTGTTAGAGAAAATCAATCATCACCTTATGACCAATCAGATTGAAGGATTCTACCTGCAGCATTAAATAAACCACAGCACTGTTATGGTTATTAGACAAACCCTGACTCAGAAACTTTATCAACGTCTGTGTTGCTTTTGCTTATTAAAGTTTGCTACTAGCTTCATTTGGAGTATTTGAGTGAAGAGAGCTGTAGAGAATTTCTCTTGAACTTTTCAGTTGTGTCCCTATGCTGTGAGATTTTACAGGGATTCTCTAGAATAAAGAGAAGACAAGAAAAACGAGTTTTATTTTTAGGTGTCGTGTCGTTCGACTTTCGGTTTCCTTTTCTCATGTCACGCTCAGTAAACCATGTGGGAAAGAGTCAGTTAATGTAAATTCCATTACATTTCATAGGTATCAAAGGTATGAAATGTAATAACAGTCATTTCAATCAGAAAAAAAATGTGCTTTAATGGCAAAGCAGAAATCCCTGAATCAGTCTCTCGGATAAATTGTGTGTAATATGGACGAGCTCTGAGGGCCTGCTGTCAAAGATATGAAGATTTATGGCCAAGGAGATGGCAGATACGATGGTAGTGAACGTTCGGCTTCTCCCAGCAGATCTGAGCCAATTATAGCTTACCAGCCAGCTGTCTCACGTTGAAAACATCCTGTCTAATTAGAACCAGTTCGAATGAAGCCAACCCACTGCAGCACGTTGCTGGGAGAGCGAGTGCTAGAAGATTGAGGTCCAAATGGCCTCATTGGAAGTTGTTCTCATCAGAGGGTGAATTCTTTTCAAACAAAGGGTTTCACAGAAGCTCCAAAGGCTGCGGTCGTACCCACTGATCATTTGACACTTGTGGGGTCTCTAACGAGGGTCTGCTGCCAGTGGCTTTGATCGACCCGTTTGATTTTAGCAGACATGGTGATCTGGATTCATCTGGCATGAAGTTTGGGAGTTTGGGGGAACGCAGCTGCTGGAGAAGGAATAAACTTTGGTGAACTTTTGTTGTTGATGTACCACTCTCCTCTTCTCCGCTGGAATGCTAAAACAATTAATCTTTTTAAAATTCACACACACACACACACACACACACACACACACACACACACACACACACACACACACACACACACACACACACACACACCAAATTGATCACATTCTTTCAAGCTGAGATTCGGCTTGTACATTTTGTTAAAGTCAGTCATTAGTAATCAGTAATAATCTAAAGTTATTCTTTGAATATCCAGATGTTAAGCCATCTGGCTTTATTACACAATTAAGATATCCTCCACTTAACCATACGATTGACTTTCTCATTCATTTATTCATAAACGCTTGCATATTAAACTTTAAATCAGAACTTATTGTTAAAATTACAGGAAAGCATGCATCACACCACACATGCGTTACACTCTTGTGTCTTGGGAAGGGTGTGCGATGTGAGTATGTAAACAGTGCCTGTGATTGATACTGGATGTCAGTAGAAACAGATGAATTGGCAAGAGACAGGGCCTCGCTCTCGCACGTTCGCCTGTTAAATGTGCTTTTAATTGCATGATAATGGCTTGTCATGAGAAAAGACTGAGATGGCTAGGCATCCCAAGCGATGGAGGAAATGGAGTTTCATGTTTAGCTTCAGTAGGACGCTCGCCAAGAAAATAACCTTTGTCCTGCAGAGAAGGAACGTTGTGATCCAGCATCATAAGTGATATTGCAATGTAAAAGGTTTAAAAAAAAATAAAAAAATAGGAAACAAAGTGCAGTGACTGTGAATTCTTTGCTTTGTCCCAGCTGCATCATCGGGTTCCTCTGTTGATGTCATGGCTGTGAAGGTGCCAGCTTTTAGCTCACAGAGCAGAAAAGCATTCACGTCTAAACAATCCAAAAGTGGCAGCATTGAGATGCTTGTAGGGGGTGAAGCACAAAGGCCTTAGAATGGAACTGTTTCAATTGCAAATTATCATGCCTCTCACACAAGACACATCCTTTAGTTGAACTCGCGTTTGTCATCGTCGCAGCTGTTCCTCCTACCTTATTTTTCACCCGCCGAGTGAATCCGAGGTACGGTTCTGAATGTGGTGTTTCCTGTTATCTAATCAGACGTTATGATCTTAACCAAGTAGCATTATGGTTTTCTTGCTGCTAAAATGAAACGTTATGATTTCCGGTTACTTCGTTTCTTCTGTCTGCTTCCTGTTTCTGAAACATCTTCGACACTTTTATACGGTGAAGGTTAACAGTGTCTCTGAACCCCTTGATTTTTGTCAAAGCAAACATTTGGATCGTGTGTGTGTTTAGGTGGCTTGTTGTACACTTTTTCACACTTAAACTTGACCTCTGACCTTCCAGACACATTCAGATCAACTTTTCAGTTGCTTTTATGTGTCCAGCGGCGTTCAGGGTGGCTTCTGCGTTGCATCAGCGGCGCAGAGAGGAATCGGTGTTTCTTCGCTCGGTTCTGATTTATAGCGGAAAAGGACTGTTTGAAATGCGTGTCCTCAGAAGCCACAGGACCCCATAGGTTTTCACGGTGTTGTGTTTCCTGTATTGTGAATGTTTGGCAGTCGTTATTATCACAAATTCATCCACATTTAACATACTCTAATTGCTAGAAGGGGCTCATCAACATCTGTATAACATGACCTGAACCACATGCTGTAGATTCATCAAAAACTTTATTTAAAGCTTATTGTGGATACAGTATACATGAAAGGTATACATTTGTACTGACACTACTAAAAGGGGTAAACAGATCTGCATCAATTAATATGTTTTACTAGTTTGGCCACAGTTACATAGCATTTGATGACACTGGAGAAAAAATAAACACAGTTGAAATTACACAGACAATACTTTGAGTGGAATGTAATCAGCCCGACAAGGACAAAGCAGCAGTGCTCAGAAATGGAACGAAAATCAATCACTCGAAGCAGAACCAATGCATTTACCCTTCTGTTCTTTGTTCTTACATTGCATGAATTTCGAGAAAAAAATTTAATAAAAAGGTTCCATGCATTTCTTTGAGATTGGTGTTCTATTAATAATAATGTAATGTTCGTTTAATGTTATGTAATAATCAGAACTGACAAAAACACACAAACAAGCACACACACTCAAACACCCGTGCGCACACACATACACACACACAAACACGCCCGCCTGTGCACGCACACAAACACGGACACACTCGCAATCACGCAAACACACACACACAAACACAAACACACGCACACAAACACCCGCACACACACACACAAACACACGCACACACACAAACACGCCCGCCTGCGCACGCACACGGACACACACTCGCAATCACGCAAACACACACACACAAACACACGCACACAAACACCCGCACACACACATACACAAACACACACACACACAAACACGCCCGCCTGCGCACGCACATGGACACACCCTCGCAATCACGCAAACACATACGCACACACAAACACACATACTGTACAGAGTGGAGTGTTGTATTTAAGTTTGTTTTTTTCTTCATCCATGGACTGAAGTTTTGCAGTGCTATAAACTATGCTGCAATTTGCACATCACTCATGGAGGTAAGGTATAAATAATAAGCCAGTGAGCTAACTGATTGAAAATGATAAGGATAAATCTGTTCTGATGTGTTGTTGGTCCTGAACCTTAGGGTTCACACTTCTACAGTGTAACCAGTGTAAAGGTTATGTTAAACAAGCAGAGTGAAGAACCAACTACTTTACGTTAAATTATAAACATATAATAGACCTGATGTTATACAGTGAATTAACTTTCTACCATGTGGCAGTCTGGCTGATGTCCCCCACTCTTTACCCACATTATTGTTCTCCAAATGGCGTATGTATATCAGCTAACTACATCGGATAACTTATTACTCAGATACTTAGACACAGAAAGTAATGCAAGCTGTAAATGGCCCCAAAAGTCTTCCTTGTATAAGATAATGCACTTTGAATAACTAATAGAGTTTGGAAGAAGTATATTTCTCAAATAAGATTATTCTGTTTAATTTAGCTCAATTTTATTTATATGGTGTTTTTAATTCTGGCTTCTTTATAAATAAATATATAAGCAATAAGCATATAAATTAATAGCCACCTACTGTATGGGCATTGGTGGTTCAAGTGGTTAGGGCTCTGGGTTGTCGATCAGAAGGTCGGGGTTCAAGCCCCTGCACCACCCATTTCTGCCCCAGGGGTGTTGCATCATAGATACTTCTGTAATAAAGTTTTGCTTTGGCGTATATCCTGTTGGATATTTTCCATCTTGCACGTATTTGCTTGCTTGTCGTTTGTGGTTGTGTAGTGCTTGCATGGGAAACTTAGCTATTTTCAAGTAATTGCATGTTAAAGTTTTACTGATGAAATGTCAGGCCACACGGATGCAACGAATCGTTTCGGAGACTTGTTCGGATTTGTGCTGTCACTTTGTCTTGCTGAAATTGTGATGCTGTGTCGCACATTTACATGTACAGGAAATGGCACACGATTCCATGTAAGATGATTGTAGAGTTATCTGTTAAAGCTACAATGAAAATACTCCCCCATCTTGCTGACGTACTGCATTACTGCTTTCACTAAACTCCATAATGAGTTAAGCCTCCGTAGATGGGTCAGAGAAATCCCTAAACCCTTGCTGTGATTTATATCTGTCTCCTCCGGCCGGGGTGGAGGATGGTGAGTTGGGAGCTGTATGTCTGCAATAGTGTAATTGCATTTCGAACCCAAACATCACAAGAAGCATCTGTTTCCTCGTTGCCCCCGGGCTGCAACCCAGACAGAAATGAGACTCAGATTCAGTCTGACTTTGTTATGCAATTATATTACTAAGCAGTGGCCTGACATGACACATATACTCATGACATATGAACATATGATTTGCTGGATTGTAATTGACTTTAGTAAAGCACGATTAGCTTTCCTTCTCATACAACTCTTGTTCATGTGGTGCTTTAAAATTTGACAAGTCGTGTATATTGCTGCACGAGCACAAGCCTGGCTGAAGAAAAAAGCCTGGAATAAAAAACATTTCTGAAATCCTCAATGGAGAAGGTCAGTCTTTTACAAGGCATAACTGATTGTCCTTGGCAAAAAAAACAAGGCATTCTGACAGGTGTTGTAAAGGGCAGTGCCGACTCCCTCTCTGGGTCTTGTTTGGAGAGAGTTAGTGAATTTATTAAGACCACGCGCAACCATTTCCAGCTGTGGAAGCTGGACATGAACTGACAAGCCTCTTCCACGAGAGCCTTACAGGCACTTATGAATTCCCTAGTTACTGTCAGAGAGCTTCACACACTATCCTTCAAATATGAAAAGAAAATCTTATCTGACCTGAAAGAAAAACAAGTCTGATTTATTTCCCCTCTGCTAATGCTGGTACTCCTGCGATGCTGTGGCATCTCATCCGGGGTATATTCCAACCTCATATCCAGCATTCCCAGTGTGACCAGGATGAAGCGATTAATGAAGATGAAGGCATGAGTAATATTTCTGCTTATTTTATCCATTTACATTAGATCAGATTTTACAGCATTAGATCTTATAATAACCCGATAATAAACTTGTAGTTGTCAAAAAAATTAGCTAGTGGAATGAGCTTAGTGCATTCACAACAAACTACAAGGAATTCAAACCTGTTATAAACGAAAGAGATCTTCATTTCTGTTTGGAATCCAGACATGAGCGGTGTATAGACAAGATGTGGACACACCAGACTTGCACACGTTTTCCTACTGAACAGTGAAGAACCTCTAACACGTGATTATTGTACAACAATGACTGTTAATTATTCTAAAGGACACTCTTGCTCTTAACAATTCTAGAAAATGTTTTTAATGAGAAAATGCATATTTAGAAGTGTATCAAACTGGTTCATTCTAGTCATGTCAGAAAGATCGCATGCACGAGTTGAAAGCACGCGAACGGCACCGCAAAGCCGTAATTAATATCGGGATTATCTTTGAGCTTTATCTTTCTGAGCTTTAGACAGAAGACATGATTGAAGTTGATAAATTTGTTGAAATTAAACATTTACTCATCTCAGAAGCTGATTTCAGTAATTGTGTTTTGTATATGCATCAAGTTTTTAAAATATTACTATATTGGTTAAAATTTAGGAGACTGTAACTAAGCAATGATTTCATCTTTTCATTTCAACTTTATTAAATACATAAAAAAGAGAAACACATCTAATGCACATTCATTGTTCTTTATTTTCTTACAGGGTTAAAAGATCTTGCTGTACATTTTTGTAGTTAATTAAATAAAGGTAAACCTCCATCTTGCTCTGACCAAACTGAACGCTTTAGACGTTCCAACTCGTAAATACAAACTTCCAAGGTGGAGTCTTCCTGAGTGTCTCAACAGGAAGACTCGTAGAACGCTTCTTGAACATTAAAGTGAAGGATCTTATACAGCAGTTGTTATCGACGCTGTACAAAAGTTGTGTGAATGTATTCTTTTAATACTGTTAGAATTTACAGAACATCCTACTTTACCTACCTTGATCTTGCCACGGAAATAACCGTTGATGCTGACATGAAAAGAACAAGGAATCAATTAGCCTACATCTTCCGATAATTGCAGAAATTATCAGAATAGAATTTATTGTTCGACAGGACAGGTTTCACCTCAGAGAAGTCTTTTGTACTGGCAGCATTTAATTGGCAGAATGATTTATGTATTGCAGTTATAATAAAAGATCTGTCTGTGCATACTCTTTGTTTGATTTACAAGGCATGATTTAGACCATGATCTCCTCCCTACATTCTTCATAGCTTGATGAACCCCTTCTTTTTTTTATTATCAAGCTAAATGAATCAGCCAAGAGCTTTATTTGTGAACAGTATGTCAAAACTTGGATAAAGTACTTTGTCATAAAAATGAACATCTATCAGAACATCCTTCGTCTTACTGAACTATTTTGTAGAATTCCTTTTGGATTCGTTTTTGTAAAAACAACAGTGTAGAAAATGTGGAGTGGTGTTTATCAGAATAGGCAATAATGTGTTTATTCTGGGTGGAAAGCAGCTGGAAAACAGGTCACTGCATGCTTTGAAATTTAGTTTGCATGGATTTAAATAGTGAAGGTCACTTAAACCAGTATGTGTTGCTGATTGCCTTTTTGTGTTGAAGCTTTTTTGCATTAGCACAGACTCTACGTTTTAACATTAATCATCTCTTTGTTTACTGATTGTGCTTACTTTGTTCCGGAGATGGTTTATTTTTGCTTCAGTTGCTGTTATAACAACCGCCTTTGGTCCTCCCATGTGCATGAACATCGAGGACATTTTTGTTTGTTTTTAACTTGCTTCTATTCTCGGGATGCTGTACTGTGTTTTTATGGTGTGTTGAGGTCACCATTGGTCCGGTCATTCAGTGCAGTTAAGGCCAGGTCTAAGTGGAATAAAAACCTGCATTGTAGCCAGTATTGCATAGGCAATTCTCCTTTTTAGGCTTTCACTCTGTATTGATGAGAACAGATCACCAGTGCTGACCTTAATCAGCTCTATGCTCCAGGCTTTTAATCCGCCGTCCTCGATTTCCTAACTGTAAGCAATAAATCAGTAGAAACAGGGCTGCAGCAGCACCGATTTGTTCATGTCCTGTCCACTTGTATTGGCTCTGATAGTACACACCGTGACTGATCCAGGGGCCATCAGTGGGATGAAGAACTGAAGGACTGTCTGGGCTTTAACCCAGTTTAACAGGGGTTGGCTCGCCTCGGGCTAGTCATCTTCTGGCTCGTCTTCACACAGCATTCCTCAAAGAAACAAAGGCACATAAATGGTGGAGGACGAGAGTCCTGTTTGACCAACACACCAACAGCCATACTAGAGACAGATTGTTAATTAGGACTGATTTCAGCACATTTTCTAGTCCGGTTATAAAGGCACAAGGCTAGACAGTCTCAAAAGTGTTGATTTGCATGTTTTAAATGTGTGCTATAGTATGAACAATATACTTGTACATATGATTTTCTAATTGTATGCTGTTCTTTTCTTTCCTGTTTATGTTTGTGTCGATGCTGCCTTGCCTGCTCTTACATTCCATGTCTTCAACACAGGTAAAAAAAAAAAACCTTGATACTTTTTTTATTATTCATAAAATATGTTCTAGCATTTCTGTTACATTAGGTAGGATAATATAAATAGAAAATACATTGAATGCTAAATGGTGCAGCCAAACATGTGCTTAAATAAAATAACTATACAACTACAGTATTGTCTATTCTGAAAATAAAGAAGTCATTGTTTTTTGGAGATCAGTGAGACCATTAAGGTCACTTCAGATGATGATGTCAACTTTTTTGTGGATGATAACTAAAGCTAGGTGTTAGGCTCTTACACTGACTTTGTTTGTTTCACATTGCAACGAATTTCAAGCGTGTTTTCCTTGGTGGTATGTCCTCTGGTGGATTATTGGTTCATGTAAAGGTTGTGTTTTTCACTTTAATTTCATTAAAGTTTATTTTTCATTAAAGAGGTCATTTTAGCATTTTAATAATAAAGATTTTGTTAGTTAGTTGTATTTTTTAGTAAAAGAGAGCATGTCAATACTAGTCATAATTCACACTAAGGTCAATTATTCTGCTTTATTTACACCCATTTCACAAGCTTATTATTTCCTTTATTCAAAATAGTAATATACAGATCTCAATATTATTCTTTAAATACTTTTTAATTACAAAAATCCCATTTTGTCTAGGAATTGTAGCAGAAAAGACTTAAATGTTCAGCACCGTCGTCTCTTTTGTGAGTTTTCCAACTGCAAACCAAATGATTCCAGTCATACTCTTTGAGAAAGCCGGGTTACACAGTCTGTGGCCCTTAATGAAGTATAAAAGCAGCTGGGCTGGCCAGAGTGATCCTGGACTCCAACAGTGCACTGGCTCTGATAATTGATTTGCTGGAGCTTTTCTCCGTAGATCAGAGACGCAACCACAAGCGCAGACTGGATTATTGCAGAGATGGAAAATGATCAAGTTTAACTATTTGTGATGAAATAAACTTGGCCATACACCGTGGTTAAATGTTACAGATCTCACCGTTAATAACTGATCCATATTTCTGCCTAGTTTTTTACTATCTGCCATTTCAAGACATATAAAGAACAAAGGAAATGGGGGAATCATTTGGAATACAAAGTGGCAGATTCTGATCACTGGCCAAATACCTCAGCGTGTTGATGTAACAGTGGAGAAATGGCAGAGCCGTTCATTGACAAATTGCTTAAAAGGAAAAGGTGGACTGTGTAGGTTGTCATTTTTGTAATAGGACTGAATAGACTGTGATTTTTATATGAATCTAACAATATAGTGTAGCTGTGAATGTCAGCAAATTCTAGAGAGATTATATACTTTGCAGTGAGGGTACATTTCATACCGTAAAATAAAAATCTCAGTTTATTTCAAGACTTTTTCTGTAACCATAAAGCTGAACAAACTAGTAGCATACGTTCTTTAGAAAGGAAAAATACTTCTTAGGCTAATTCATTTTTATTCTTATTTGCCTGATGGCCATGTAAACTAGCAGTTGTCTGCATTTGTTTTTTTCATTTAACAACCAGAGAAAGAAATACGTTACTCTCTACTCGGTACTGACTTTTGTTATAGACTATTATCTTTATTTGCTATATTTGTGTGTTTAAACTTTCAGCACATACGCAACTCTGCCAGCGCACACATTACTAATCTGAATCCTGTTTCTGCTGCACCACTCACATTGGCTTTGACTCGTCTGATTAATTAGCATTCCTCACATCTGTTTCAGAATCAGGACCATGACTGTGTCTGTGTTAATAAAGATTATGTAGCTAACTAGCTCACCGTCTCGCATTCCTGCTTTATGTTAGTTGTTATTTATTTAGCTAGAGACTCAAAGCTACTGGAGCTTGAACCTGCCCTGCTCCTAAAAAATTTTAAATTTTCCAATGCATAGGTTTCATTTTGTTATTAATTGTTAATCTGGGGAGCTGCTTAATTTTTTACTATTTTCAGAAATAAATTCAATTTTTAGACTAGTAGTGTTTGTCTTCCTTGCAAACGGGAATATACCAATAGTGAGATAATCCTGTATTGACTTTTCCACTTGCAAACCTTTACTTAAAATATATTTACCTTTACTTACATGGTTGAATGATTTCTTCAGCTATTGGTAAACTGTAAATGAAATAAAACAGACACAAATGTTACTTACATCAAACATAACCATATGTCAGTAGAAAGTGAAAGTGACATGACATACGGCTAAGTACGGTGACCCATACTCAGAATTCGTTCTCTGCATTTGACCCATCCAAAGTGCACACACACACCGTGAACACACATTTATGCTGCGGCGCCCGGGGAGCAGTTGGGGGGGCCAGTCGTGGCCGGCCCGAGACTCGAACCCACAACCTTAGGATTACGAGTCAGACTCTCTAACCATTAGGCCATGACTTGCCCACAAATTAGAGTGGATTCGTAAAATCCATTAAATACAGTTACTGGACCTGGACTTGGGTGGATTAGTGCATCCTTAATCTCAGTACTTCTATGTGTTTGTCATTTGGTGCAACCTCTCATTGCCTTCTTTTCTGGCTGCCTCTTCTACCCTGTTATTAAGTGTTGGATTGCTGCAGGGGCCTTTTTGGGCTTTTTGGTTCTTTACAGTAACCGACCTGATTTGTCCTGCTTCTCCACCAGTTGAAGCAGACCTTGTTAATGTGGGCAAGGCCTGAGCCAGCATGTCTATCTTTGTTCTTAGAATTTTTTTTATTTCACAAGGTTTTTATTTGAGCACTTGTACTACATTTAAAGCGGATCAATCTGTGATTTCATGGCAGATTTTCTACCGGTGAACACTGTAATTCTTCTGTTTTCATGCACTTATCCTGTTTATACGTGGCAACTTATTCTAACAGCAAGGAAACTCTAAGAACACACAGATTGTTCAATTGCACTGAGAATTTCTAAGTTATAAAACTTATACATACATGTATTTGTAATGGTTTAAAAAAAAGGAGGAAAAGAGGAGGGTGAACAAAAGAATGCTCTATTTTGCACCTCGTAAAGAACAGAGCTCATATTAAGGAGGTTTATCCCAAGCATTAGGCCACTCATCCTCTCTGAGTGTTATTTGAAGTACTTTGGGAAGAGCCAAGAACACAAATCTTTCTCACAGGTTTCAGCCCTCGTTCGGGAGGTAAAGGCCAATGACCTGTTTGCTGTGGAAGAAGTATGATACTATAAGACTGCTATCTGAAGGCTTTGCCCTGCTTATGACTTTTTTGTACAGCTTTATTGGTTTAGTTTGAAGAGAAGGTTGTTTTACATTGATGGAACAGAAAGCTGTGGAAGACTTGAGTCCTTTTGACCTCCGCTGGTTTCCATAGCATGGATTTGGCACGGGGTGAACAGCAAGATGCGGGACATTGTGTGCTGAGATTATGCGCGTTAGGCCACAGATCCAAGAAGTTGGTGTGTGCCTGCGGCCGGCGAGCCGAGCTGAATATGTCTTCTGTGTGAGGGCTTTAACCCACTTTGTGTGACTTGAATTTTTAATGAGAGTTTAGCTGCAGGAATGCACTCACCAGAGATGTAGATGTGGTAAACTTTCTCTCTCTTGCTCTGTCTCTCTGTCTATAACTCTCTCTGTCTTTCTTTCCCTCTTTACCCTCTGATTGAATTATTCAGCAGAGGCGTGGGCAGACGACTTGCTGATGCAGAAGCGGTGATTAGATTCACCAAGAGTACAAAAGGAATGAGACACATGGTCTGTATCAACAGAGCTGTCGCTTCAAAACCCATTCAAATAATACTGGTTACATTTCAAGATTCAAGTGTTCTAACCATATCATGAACAAAATGTAATTCTTCCAGTCTTGACCATTTTCACAATATTATATAAGAATTTAACAATAATTTTGCAAAAAATCTATTTCTCAGGAAACTTTATATTCTGTCACAGACTTTTCCTGATTTCTTCATTTAAATGTATAGCTATACAGATACAAACACGGGGGCTATTCTCAATGCAACACTTAACACACCATGGACATTGTAAGGCGTGTGGTTTTACTACAATCGCTATCATACTTAAACACCTCATTGTCACTGTCTGCACGATGTGAATCAGTCCATCAGCCAAAAACATCCAATTAACAACAGTCTTTTAGTCAGAAACTTCGTAGCACTAGTCAATGATTAACATGTACTGTGCATGGAAAAACATGTGTACAGTATAACAGTAAGATCAACTGGAGAAGAAACAAGATAAAATGACCAATAAGCCGCCCAAACTCCATGAATCAAAAGCGAACAAGACCTTATGCAGCTAAACAAGAAAGTTAGCAACAGAAATCAATATTCATCTCTATATCATAAGTAAAAGAACTTTTTTATCAATTTCTTTCAGCGTCGACGTGTGTTTGTTCAGTAATGTCAGGAGCAAAAGCCTTCATCCTGTACACATTTACAAAAACATCACATATTCGATCGGAAACGGATCACGTCATCCAGTTTGTGTTTCAACAGTCACGCTTTACTAAAATGTCCATGGAAATTTGACTTATGTTTCTTTCATTAAAATAAGTACAGGCAGGGAACAGACACTTGCTGTTAAATAGAACCTTGTTGTTCCGATTTGAGCAAATGAAAACCTCTCCTTTGAAAGAACGTAAGAGTTGTCTCCGTTTGTTAATTCTATGAATATGGATAAGTACCAATTTGTGTATATACGCAGTTATGCAATCTATGATGAACTTTTGAGGCTCTGTTGAGCTTGATTTTAATTGTAGTAAAACATTATTATATATTTTTTATTTCCTATTATGTATTAAGTTATGTGTGCTGTTGGTTGTAGACATACCCATGTCTATGTTGTACCCATCCCCCGCTACAGTTTCTGATTGACAGCCGTACTTGTGGGCGGGATCTTGTCTCGTGTCTTGCTGGGGCCTCTCAGATTTGTAGTGTGCTGCTGTCTAGACCTGTGAAAATTAAAGGCACAACAGTATAAAGACTGACATGCTGAATTGCCATTCACTGAATGTTGTATGGCTTTTCTGTTTCTGCACCTGAGCCAATGTAGGTTGGGCAGCATTTCCAATAAACTCGTCACCTGTGGTATAAACCAGACTGACACATTGGCCTGGTTTCTTATCTGCCATCTGGGTTTCAGTGGACGCTGCAACTAAAGCCACCAAACTTCAATTAATGGTTTTATTCCTTTTCCTTGATTTCTGGTGCTGCAATAGACAATGAAACATTATAAAGAATACTTAATAGTTAATAATGTTTCATTTGCCTCGAGGGCTCACATGTAGTACAGCTCTTCTTTATAAATTATGAGTAACTCTTGTGATGTTTCAGCCTAAGTGTCACCATCAAAAATGTATGTATAGTAGTATAAACATGTACTAGAACAGAATAAATTCATATGTAAATACATTTATACGTTAAAAATAGCAAATCACTATTTGGATCACAATTTGGCACAAGCATCAATCCTCCTTGACATCGACTCGCAGGTCTGTGGACCTATAATGGAGGGATGTTCATTAGTTCTTCATCTTTTGATAATGCTGGTGTCTAAAACTTCACTCCAAAATCTTCTATAGAGAAATGTCTCATTATATTTATATTCATCCATGTGGATGGGGGCGGGGTCATCCTGGAAGAGACCACTCCCACCACAGGCCTCTTCCATTCCATTTCCCCTCTTTATGACACATAGGGATCTCATAATATCTTTATAATCTGGTTTAGCTTTGTGAATGTGAATACTTCCCGGTTTCCATTGATTTTTTTTTTTAGCTGAATTTGAGCTTGTTTTTTGCCTTACTGTAAATGTTTTAGACTGTTTGACTTCACTTGCTAATGAAAATAATTGCTGTCATGATTGCTTGAATCTTTTAAGCTGTGTTGTGGTGCAGGTAATGCTAGGGTATTAGTTTTGTAAATGTTGATAGAATTGATAAAATTGTACATTGTGTACAATATATTTTAGTATATAAACTTGCCTCTCTTGTGAATCAATAGAAAACAAAAAGCCAGGACTCTGATGTTTTTGGTCAGTAATATGGATGCTATGGGGTTTATGTTAATTTTTTCTTTGCTTTTTATTTATTTATTTATTTATTAGCAATGTTAGTACCTCTGATGATGTATTTCATAGAAACGTTGTTAAGATTGAAACCTGGTGCATCATAAAGCATGCCTGGATGCTGTACTTTGTCAAATGCGCTCCACATGCCACTGTGGATAATTTTAAAATGTGTTTGAAATCGTGGTCATGATGAATGTACGAGTGTCTCGCGGCAGCTCTTCCACACTAATGACTTAAATATGTTTGAACCCATGCTGCTCTCAAATAGTGGCTTTAGCATTCTTCTAGCATTGCCAGCTTTTTGCTGTTAGTGTGGGAAGCCTCCATAGTTTATGTTCTTATTTAACAAGCTTGCGTCTGTAATATCCTACAGCTTGGATTTACTACCATGGATGCCTATGGGATGAATCTGCGTTGTTCCCAGTCATGCTCCAGACCTCCCAGCTTCACTTTTTACCCGATCTTCTATACACAGGTGGTCCTGAAGACTCATAAACACAAACAATTTTAGTCTCGTCTCATGAGATTACTCAATGGCCTTGGTGCAAGTCTCACTCCTATGTGCATTTTATTAAACCACACCAGCACCTCATGTCAGACAAGGTCATGATTCACTTAGACAGCAAGAGACATTAGCTGTTTAAGCTAGATCTTGAATGATGTTTGAATGTTTCTGGGTAGGCCAATTTCTTTGCCTTCCTGTATTACAGTGGCTCATAGCTTCAGCCCAGCTGGATAGAAAAGTACTATAAAAAAGCTATTAATTGCTTTGAGTGGGTTTTCTTCCAGCTGCACTCAGGTCCGTTGCTCTCACCATTCATGGTACTGCTTAGTGAAATAGTGTCTCCTGTGAGAACAGCTTTGACCTCTGGCTCATTTTATACACACAAAAATGAAGGGAAAATCAATCGTAGTCGTACATATTACATCGATCCGCTATACATTTACATCGTTAAGATTTTGTGACCTAATACAGAATAGCAAAGATGTTTTCTCTGATTGCGTATGTTTTATTCGTTCATCTCTGTGACTATGAGTTGATTCAGAGTAACAGAGATTTTCTTTAGTTTGAAGTAGAAGAAAATCTCCAGAAGGTTTATTTGTGGTTTATGCTGAGGGAACAAACAAAGATCCATGCTAGATTAGTCTTGTTATAAAATACTCAACTTTTGTGTTGAATGTTTTTGGGAAAGTGATGATTGTCTTGTGCCATTTAATGAATTTCTTTCATGCTTTATTTGTCTTCATTTTTTTTTCATGTAAATCTTTTTGTAAATCCTTTATGATTCATCAAAAGTGCTGCTTCCGTAGGCACTGAGTGCTTTTTTTATTTTCCAGGTAAAACCGGAACATCTTAGCTGTCACAATTATACATCCTGTACACAATTATACAGCCTGTAACTATGAAGGTGTCAGAAAACAGAGGTGACTTTATGGATAAAATTTAGAGTCAAGCATGAAGATAGCTAAAAACCTGATTGATAACAAAGAAACACCACACAAACAAAAACGGGAAACACTGGGAAAAAGAAAACCGAACCTCAAAAAACAAGACACAGACCACAAAGACAATACTATAACAATACAAAGATGAAACAAATGAGGATTCCGTGCTGCCAAAGGCATCGCAGCACGGATAAGTAGGGAAGACAATTAGGCACATAAGGAACAGGTGTGCTGAGCCGGGAAGGAATTAGACAAGGGTGGGGCAGACATGTGAACACAAAACGTAAACAAAAAACACATGGCCAAAATTCCGGGCTAGATCCAAGACAAGACTCAATTTCCATTAGAGATGTCTTGGCCCAAATCTGCAGAATGTCTGTGGTAATTTTTAAAATTTCCAGCATTTATGAATATTGCTGAGAATGCTTGATTTTATGTTAATCTCTGTTTTGAACGCAAAAGTGTGAAATCCTGAAGGGACATTTTTGTCTATTCTATGAAACCTGTTCAGAAAGAAACATAAATCATAAGACGTAAATGAGGCTTCAGCTATACACAGATTTAGCTCAGTGAATGAATAAAGCCGCTTTATCCTACGAGGCCATGCTTCAGTTCCAGCTGTTGTCCAGCCTCCACTCAGTAAGTGAAAAGAGAAAAGTGACACTAAAAAATGCACAACAAAAGCAAAAAATTGGTGTGTGGGTCATTCTTTTTGGTAAAATATTCTCATTCTGTGCAAAGTCATCAACTCAGACCTCAAACTGATGTATTACATTGAAATAAATTGCTGATAAATGTTTTCTCAATACAAGTGAAGCGTTTCAGATGATTAATGCTGGATAGAGGAGGTCTGAATTTCCTGTGCAGTGTGCAGAGAGAAGATGAGAGGTTTTGTAAGAAGGAGAGAATGCCAATAGAGCATCTCTTTCTCTCTCTCTCTCTCTCTCTCTCTCTCTCTCTCTCTCTCTCTCTCTCTCTCTCTCACACACATACACACACACACACACGGTCTCTCTTTTTTTCTCTCCTCCATCCAGCAGATGACTCAGAGAGGCAATAACAGTTGAAAGCATTTAAATAATTCCTGCTTGGATTTATGGGTCACTTTGCCATTTTTTTAGCCAGTGATGCAGTGCCTTGTCCTTTTTGTGCCACACACCACCACCACCACCACCACCACCACCACCACTTTCTATCACCCCGAGTTGACTAACCCTCTTGACCTATGACTGACCCAGATTGCACCTCTCTCACAGTCTCTGGATTATAATTAACATTTTTCTCCTGTTTAAGTAAATAAGACAAAATTGTTTGTGTTATTGTGAAACCAGAAAGCACAAAGTCCTCTGTCCTGGAGATGGTGAAAAACATACAGGTTGCTGCAATGTTCTAACACTGGAGGCTCATTCTTTGGTAAATAACAGTATTTATTTAAAAGCCCTGTGAATTGCTGTTATTATAGAAACTGTAACTTAAAAATCATTTTAAGCATTAATCAACACCTTCAGACCAATCAGATTTGAGAGTTTAACGGCTTGGTGGAGTTTATACGTAATTATAAAGTAAGTATTCGATTTTGTTAGTTCAAGTTGTTATTTTTATGCAGGAGATAAAGGAGGTAATTATGGCGACTTAGTGGTTAACTTATTTGCCTTGCACCTTTCTGCCTCCACTGTGTGTATGTGGTTTGCATGTTCTCCCCATGCTTCGGGAGTTTCCTCTAGGTTCACTGCTTTCCTCCCCCAGTCCAAAGACACGTGTTATACTGCAGGCTGATTGCCATCTCTAAATTTTCCGTATTGTGTTAATATGTGTGTGAGTGTGTGCAGGATTATGCCCTTTGATGGGTTGGTACCCTCTCCAGGGTGTTTTCTTGTTTTCAGGGTGTATTCCCTTGGGATAGACTCCAGGGTCCTTTTGACCAAGTGTAGGATAAGTAGTACAGAAAATGGATAGATAATTTCCCAAAGAGCCATCATTTATCTGCTTCTTTTTATTTTTCAAGACACTGAATAGTCAAGCGTAAAAGAAGAAGAGGAAACCTTCATCCTCCACTGAACCAGATTTCTGTTGAACTTCTCAAGTGTAAGACTAATCACCTAAGTGTCTCTGATAGGCTTTCCAAGTGGTTTCTTTCCAGTAGAATATTTTCACGTTCTTGGTTATGCAAGCGAACCATTTCTGCAATTATTCTGCATTTTTTGGAGTAAACCACATCATGTTTGAGGATCGCTTTCAACACTGATTCTTCACCAGGGGACATTTTGTATCTAATGATGGGGTTTTATAAAAGCAGCTAAAATAAGCCATCTCAACTTGACCAGGTTTTGCTGGATCAGAGGAAGCGATGGAAAGATTTGGAGCTGCAGACTTTGAGGTTGAGGTGATTCATGTCTTCGCCGCTATTAAAACAAAGTACAGATCTATCAATCTCTCCGCAGATTAATCCTCACCGCTATCCTTCCGTGCTTAGGAAGCAGCACAAGTGTGTGCTTCCACTTTAGGTCACGGAGACGCAACTCTCCACATCAGACGGCTGTAACTTTCGCTTTGTTATGGAAGCCATGGTTATGGTCTGCATGTCCCTGTGTGTTGGCATTCGGTTTGAAGCAGAAGGGAGTTGGACGTGCTCTCCATGCACATGCAAAAGCACGCAAAGGACTCACACTGTTATTCACACTTATAAAGTCTCAGACATGCACACACATCTGTCAGCACCCCTAACAGTCTCATGACATGAGGATGTGTGTGGTTTATGTGCACAGTGGAGCCTGTCACATGTTTCAGGAAATGGCAAAAAGCCCAATGAGGCGAAATACTGTCTGAATTTCAAACCAGACAATTTTTTTTCTAGATGAATGAATATAGAAATATTTCTATGAATTGTGTGTGTAGTGAGTTAAGCTCTGCATTGTATAAGAGCTTACTGCTCTCTTCACCTTCCTGTCTGCATGACCCCTTATCTCCTGATGCACACACACACACATTCACACACACACACACACACACACATGCATGCAGGCACATACATAATAGCTAGAAGTCTTCCTGCCCTGTGTTTCATGACCGGTTAGCAAAACCTTGATGACGCATGTTAGCACAGCTGTTGGGACGCTTTTTGAAAATACAGACAACTTAGATCAGCATTTGATCTGTGCAAGATTCATTCCTATCTGTTTGCTTTACGCTTGGGATCGGGAAAAATAAAAGTACTATTTATTTACACGAGAGCACAGTTGTCATTTTTTTCTGTATTGTTTTGTTTTTAAAGAAACACTCACTGTTTTGTTAATGCGTCTTTTCTTATTCATCCCCAGTTGACTTTCTTGAGTAGAATTCCTAGTTAGGCCACCAGAAAGACGATATAAACAATAAATGTTTCACCAGGAGGATTGCAATCTTGGCAACGTTCATGTTGCTCTTTTTTATTTTTCTGTTGTCAGTCAGATTCCACACCCAGCTTGAATTTGTTGTAAAAATAAGCTAAACAGCATGCTCAGAGGAGCCTTTTGTTAAAAAAAAGAAGGAAATAAAAACTCTGTGAGATTTTCTAGCAAGGCACGAACATTTTTCTCTCTCCTTTCTCTCCTTTTTTTCCATTAAGCACCTGTCAGTGTTTTTTTCTTTTCTTTCTCTATCTTGCTGATTGAGCTTAAGTGGCCTTGCCATGCAGCGTTCAATAGCACTTTTTCTGCTAATGAATGGGCTTAGCTGGTTTTAACCAAACCTTTTCTAAGCTCCAAAATCTTTACCACTCATCTTTAAAATAAGAAAAGGGGGTTGAGGGTGTGACTGCACTAGCTGGTGTGATTATGGACCACACATGGATCATGCTGGCCTCCTGTTGCTATGCCCCAAACCACCTCATCTTGTCCTCCTTCTCTGCAGCTGGTGGAGAGCCACAGTTGTTCCTTTATGTGGTTTGTTCACAAAGCTGTCATATTGAATGAACCAGGTCTGTTTCATTGTCCTCATCACTGGGGGAGAGGCTTGGTACATCCCTCCTTTTTTCCTTTGTCCTCTCCACCCACTTGGGACAATGCACTACCGGGGCATATCTCCAACATGTTAATGCAGCTTCTCTTTTGTGAATTAGAGTCATAAAAGCAAGAAAAGTGGATTTTGCAATGCAACACAATCAGAACAATCGCTTTTATTCCACGTTCTGCTGAAAAACGGTTCCCAGCTGGAGCTTTCCCTTCTGAAAAACACATGATGGACATAGATATCTATCAATAGTAAATGTAGATAAATATCTCCCTGATTCCCCAGAAAGACAACCATGCTTTTTTTCTGTCTAAATTCTAACGTTTGCCAGCAGAAAGACCATTTGGAAGTGATGTTTATGGCTAAGATTTAACAACCGGTTAAAAGACATGGCATTTGTGACACAGAGCTTGACATGTTCCTTCGATCCACAGCAAAGTATTTTCAACCACAGTAATGCAATAATTAGGGCCACAGAGCAGAATCTGGAACTTTATTTACAACGCCACATAGACAGAGAGAGCTCAGTATTTCTATAGCATAAACATGCCTTCTATTCTGCAACCATACTATATATATGTATGTATGTATGTATATATGTATATGTTAACAAACACACACTCTCTCTGTTTCATTCTTTTAACATGGACCCATAAATCTTGTTCGATGTGAAGGGATTATAATTGGCCAGTCCGGAGGTTCAAACACAACGCGGTTTGATGCGTCACACACATGTTGGAGACGTTTTCTCTGTGTGGCGTGTCTGCTGATGGCGGGGGCCTAGCGTAATTTCTTAAACTGCTGCACTGCCGTGGGATTTTACCCAGTCTTTTTAACTCATATAAATCATATTTGTATAAAAAGATGAAGTAACTTTTGTGAAGGCCTCAGATCTAAGTCAATGTGTTCTTAGTAAACGTGTAGTAAAGATTTAACAGCGATGGCATTTTCAGACCCACTGAAATGTTTTATAGGTTGCAGATATTGTGTGACTAGATAGTTAGATATCTTATCCCCATAGATATCATGGAAAATGTCTGCTGGTGTGGATTAATCAAAAATGAATTAGCTAGTCCACAAGACCGATCAAATCTCCAAAGTTCTTCTCGCCCAATCCCATCTTTAGGTTGGCTGGAAACCCAGTGAACTTGGTTTAAAAAATCAACTAACATAATAGATACATAATGACCAGCTTATTATAGGCATTAATAAAGAAGAAAGAAATTAATACTTGAATCCCTAGTAGCGGAGACTTTATGTAGCCACAAACCACCATCTTAACACCTGCCACAATCTCACACATAAAGACATTATGTGAATCTGACCGCTATCTTAGAGGCGAGGTGACTGGGTGTTGTGCTAACGTTTACTCAGTCATCCTGATTTTAGACATTAATACAACTCTTTTTGTGCTGCACTGCACTGTATTTACTTACATAAATTGTTTAACATCTGCTGGTATTCCTGATTTGGAAATATGTCTAATTTCTATATCACCTATTATTTGATTTATCTAATATCCCTGTATGCAGCAAGACCTCGTCTCAGGGACCTGTGTCTAACCCTAGTACAGCAGATGGCAGAAATTGGAAATACATTCCCACTGCAGAGTTTGTTATGACTCAGTTGTTGCATGTTGCATTTAACCGTCTGAAGTTTGTAGTGAAAGTCAGAATGTTGTGTCTGTTTACTGATTTTTTGCCTAAGATAAAAAACATTTCCTTATATCAGTTATATCCGATATATCCGCTCTGGGACTATGAATGTATCACTGTTTGACCTTGATACCCTGTATATACCCTGTATAGAAATAAAGATATATTCTTGCCTAAGCCTGTGACTCTTACTAATCAGGAAATAAAATAAAAAAGCCTTCTTCCTACTTTGTACTCCCAGAAGGATCCATGTCCTGTCTTCTTTTCCTGTTTAGACTCTTTTAAACTTCAAAAACAAGAACATCACACCTTATCAATCATTTTGTATTCTTTAAAGAAAACACGGATGTTCCGAAGAAAGTCAGCAAGTTCCTGTCCTTTCCAAAAGCTGCTGACTGAGACACAGATATTCCCTTAGACAATTGCTTTTTATCACTTTTTCCCCTAAGTCCGACCTGCATTTCCGTATTTGATTTCTCCAAACAGATCAGTCATATGTCTTTTTCCCCCCACATTGTTTCCAGAGGTAGTGAAGAAAGGTGTCATTATGCTGAGAAGTATCTGAAGATCCTTCTTTAAGGTCAGCTATCGAGCCCATTTGTTTCTCAGGGATTCAGAGCTGGCTGCATGTCTGGATCTCATTATGTAGGCGGCGGAGATGGTGGAGATTTGGGCACATCTATCTGAAGCAGTAAGGAGGATGCAGGTCCTGAGTAAGAGACATTAGCCTGCGGTTGAAAGGGTTCCCCTATGTGTGGTCAGCTGCAAGCAAGAAAATACAAATGCAGGAAGCTCAGCTTTATTGAAACCGTATGATTGTTTTGGCGTCATTTGTGACAGAACAAGATCTTTTCAAAAACAGGTTTCTTTGATTTCTCCTAGCAGTCTAATTATATATATAATTATAGATATGTATATATTATGTAGGTATCACTAGCTCAAGTGTAAACTGATGGTTGGTTTGTAAGATGATCTGACTGTGTTCTGTCTCACAGCACTGGAATGAAAAAAAAAGCCAGTTGCAAATTCAAAAGGCTGTAAAGCACAACTGCTTACTTGCATGGCTGTGTGGTTTCTGCAAGTGCCTATAAAGTCAGAAATGCGTAAATGAGCTTCTTTGCAAAGACTCAAATTGACACC
This sequence comes from Tachysurus fulvidraco, assembly GCF_022655615.1. Lineage (NCBI taxonomy): Eukaryota > Metazoa > Chordata > Actinopteri > Siluriformes > Bagridae > Tachysurus > Tachysurus fulvidraco. Next base: position 18,994,746 of record NC_062530.1, on the reverse strand, counting down.
ATGTGGAAGACAAAGCATTTAAAAATAGTTAAGTGGCAGTTGGGTTCTTTTTTCAGCGTTTTTATGGGTTTACCCTCCTTCCTCATCTCACGCAACTGCAATACTTTTAGCATCTTTGAAATTAATGTCATGTCTTCAGGCGAATAGGAACGGTTTCATTCGGAGCATCTCTCATTTTCACTGCAGCCACTAGTTACAGGGAATCGTGAGTTTTGAATTTGTCAGCGGCCAGCCTTTTCTTAAGTAATTTGGGATGTCTAATTGCTGTTTCATCTAGCCACAATTACAATGTAGATTCGCAAGTGCTCTCATTTTGTTTAGTTCATGTATAATTTCAGATTGTTACAGAATGTCTGCTTAGTTATACAGATGGCGCCTTCTTAAAGACATGCAATCAACCGTCATCGGCTCCACAGCTGTAAGCACAGAGGGGAAATTAATCTCTGTCGGAATGCAGATATAAACAAGCAAAGCAATTTAAGTTCACTGGATATATTTCTACCGGATGATAAAATTGAGATTTACAATCCCCGGTAATCTTGAAAACTGAAAACTGTGCTCTGGGGCCCACTTTAACCCAAACCGTTAGGTGTGGAAACTATCTATTCTCAGTGTTGTGTAACGCAATTGGTTCAATTTATTGTTTCATATTACTGAATCAGCTGATGAGACAGAACACCTGATATATACAACTAGACTTTCCAGGATTGTGAACCTGTAGTTAGGTCATGTTTGTCGTGCAAGGCCTTAAACTGAGAGAATCATGAAGAATAAACATATTGTGGTAGTCTTCAAATATTCTTTTACAAGAATGGCTATTGGATTTCATGCCATGGATTCAAAAAGTGCTCCTTTTTCAGCATTTGTGTTGAGTTGGTGCCAAAGGAACAAACATCAGGTGTATGAACCTTATCATTTATAAACCTGTTTGACGTATGAATTCACACAGTCAATCCAAATTTAAATTTTATTGGTCACAAATACAATTAGATACAGTACGACGTGCTGTAAAATGCTTTCTTTGACCGTCCATGTCATAACAAATCAAATAGAATAAAAACGCAAATAGATTTTTACATATACATTTAAGAAACAAGGAAAACGACCTATAAAATATATATGAATACAGACACAGTATGACTGATATAGATATGATGATATGAATACATTGTGACTACTGAGTGAATGGCAGATGTGAGTAATTTTAGTGCATATGTGTGCAATTATGTGCAATTACATATATATATATATATATATATATATATATATATATATATATATATATATATATATATATATATATGTGCAGCATATGCCGTGGAAAAATCTGTTTGAGATACTAAGTGTCCATGCTTCTTCTTAGAGAAAGCCCCTGCACCAACAAACCAAACACCGAATCGGTCCTGGGTGTGGACTCAGTATTGAGTACTCAGTATTCAGGCCAAGTATAAAAAAAATGGCCTAGGAGGCTAATATTTTCCTGGTTTCAAACTCATTATAAACCAGTTCTACAGCCCTGCTGTCCTCCAGCAGATAATATAATGAGTCTATTCACCTGACGTATCCCCATCTCCATACCATGCAGGGTCAGATGTTGACTTGCTACCAGGCCACCAAAGCGCCATATGTAAATTCAATTAGAAAGCAGACACCTAATGTGAGGTGGATAATAGTGCGGTTGTAAGAGAGAAGACTCTGCTATGGGAGATCTGATGTGATTGTATCTAATGAGATCACACTGCGCGATGCTGTGACAGATCCCCCAGCGATGCTTTATAATTAATGTGGATGTAGAAGTGTGCTTAGGGCTCCAGCTCACTCATTAGCACAAAGGAAGAGTTGCATAGTAGCAGCCTTAATTGAAGGACAAACGGTCTTTGCCGGTAACAACGTATGCATGTTGCTAACCTACAACACATTTCTGCATGTAGGATTTACAGCTGTAAAGGAGCAAGTATGTGCGAAGATGATGATGAATCTGAAATAGTGAAATAACCGAGAATGTGCAGCGAGAGCATGTTTTTTTTCTGATTTTCCTGGAATATTCAATCAGACATGTTTTTCTTTCATCGTTCTGCCCTTCACCCTTTCCACTCAGAACGCAATATACTTATCAGGAGATGAGCGTATGGCTTGGAGAGAAATGAAAGAATGAATTTCAGCCCTTGTCACACAGTCATTCAGGAGCAATCTCATTCTGTTTCAATGATTTACTAGCTTGGCGCTTGTGATGATGGATTTCAGAGTGCTGTGCCGAAAGGCCGGCTGATCAGAATCCTGTCTAGAGCATCGGTTCTATGATGAGCAATGGTCGATGTGTCAGGATTTATCAGAACACTGTATTTCATTGGCTTTCACTCTGAAAACTCAGGGCAAGTAAGCATATTCTGATTTATATTCTGTCTACATTAGGGGAAGACAAATCATAAACTCATTAGCCCACTGGGAAGGTGAAAGCTCCATTTGGCGTGTGTTTACTTAGTGCCATGCATTGGTTGCTCAGAAACCCAATAAACCAAAAAAGTGCTCGATAATGTAATGTAACCTGATAATTAAGGTCAAGGGGGGACATAACAATAACTGGCTGATGAATTACAATTTTCCAGGGAGGGAATGACAATATGTAGTCTTAAATACTGTTAGGACAGGATACAATTTTCAGCCACATGTCCGTTGAATAATGTTGCCGTTGGACATCTGTAGTAATTACCAATGATTTGCATGAGCTAAGTGATTTCTGCATAAATCCCAAAGATGGGGTAGTTTTATAAATGCCATATGTATTATAAATGCAAACACAGTAAATGCCTGTGCTTGATCTGCTTGATTAGTATGGCACATGACCATAGCATGGACGCAGTTATTTCCTGTGCTAGAAACTCAAATGTGTTGCATCTCTGACAAGGCATTTGAAATGTTATTTATAATTTAGCCTTCTGTCAGTCCTTGGTTTCTGTATGGTTTCAGCTTTCTAGATTGTCTCTATACTGAAAAAGAAGTGAGAAACCCACAGGGCATAGTCCAATCCTTAGCAACATGTCAGTTCTGACAGGATATATATTATTATTGGAGTTAATAATACAGGTTTTTTATGTTGGGCAAAAAAACTGTATAATTGTTCTAGACAGGAGAATGAACACTGTGGAAAATGACTAACATGATAAGTTGTAAGTCAATCCCAGAGATACAGTGGTAATAATTATGTCTCCTAAATCCATATGTAACTAATGCAGCCAGAATAGGGCTTTAGTTTTTATAGTGTATTCTTTTTACCTGTGATTTTGCATATCATATTTGTGTCCTTTAGTAAACCTTTTGTCTGTTTGATGGGGACTTCTCACATCATTTGTGTTTGGGTAGCAACTTCATTTTCGCATTCAACAGACATTTGAATTGCATCCTGTCTAGACTTGTGTAGCGCAGAATTATACATAGTAATAAAGCGTACTAAATGCATTATTTAAACCTTTCTTTCACTGACAAAAATGTTTTGTGAAAATAAACAAAGAGGATTATTTTTTTTGTTTAATTATCAGTTAAAGAGGAGCTGTATGCTGGTGGTGTATTAACAGTCTGAACCTGTTTGCCCGTCTGGCAAAAGACTGATATCCCAGACACCTAATCACAATGTGCTCACCCTTGCAATATTCAATATCCGTGCATGTGCATAGGCTCGTTCTTGCTCTACATCGTCATCATTAATATTTCAGCAAAGGTGCTGTGCTGTGGTCTATTGATCAATTGGTATTTACTCTGCTAAATGCCGCACTCCTAACTGCAGTGAGTCTTGGCTAAGATATGCATTACTATAGTCTGGCTCAGCCTGTTTATGCCTCATAAATAATTCCTGTGTCTTGTGCAAACAGGCACTTCAACCCGCAAGTGCAGAACATCCGCCACGTGGCTTCAGAGCTGGAGTCGGTACGCTTCAGTGGTGAGACCAAAGCCAACTAAAGCAGCCTAAAAAGACATTCATCAGATTCCAACTGGGTTTTGTTTTCTATGTATTAGAACAACAGTTTGTGAACACTGAGAGTCCTGTTGTGAGCTATCCTAACAGAAAACCTGTCTGTTTGTTGAAATCAATCTTGAAAGCCAAGACGCCCAACTGTAAAGGCAATAACCGGGAACCATCACCCACGTAGAAGCTTGAAAACACAAAAAAGTCATTTTACCCTGAAAATGTCTCTTCGGTGTTTGTGTAAAAATGCCAATCTCGCCCGTCGTGCTGGAGCGCTGGTCTTGCATTCCCATCCCTGTGCCACATGTTCTTCTCAGCCAGACCTCTACATTCTTCAGGCCTGTTCTTTTTCATATGCTGTCTCCTTCCTTATTTCACCCTGAATAAGAAAGCAGCCTGCTGGTGGTCAGGATGGGCCTCAAACCTCTTAGAAATCGGACAGCCTGACTACCCTTTCTGTAAGAGGGACCTCTGTCACCATTGCAGGCAAGAACAAAGTCCAGCTGATTTATTGTCCCCTGGCCAGAGGGGCATGCAGCATGACAAAGCACCCCCTGTTGTGCAGAGGCCAGTGCGTGGGATGTACGTTTAGACTGGGGTCAAACTGGGATAAAAAGGCTTCTGTTCCAATCAAGAGGATTCACAGAGCATGAAACATTTGGCTTTTTAGGCTAATTGATAGGATGCTTCACATGTGCTTTCAGAAGCAGAGGATAAGCAGCAGTTGATGTGGCTCATTTGTAGAGTGCTTTTAAAGTTGGTAATAGGATTTATGCGATGAAGGTTTTATTGCTTCCTGTTCCAGTTTGGAGGGATTTTTAAACTTGCAATTGCATGCTCTGTATATTTTAGGTTAGAGTCTGTGCTCTCACACTTCACTGCTATCTGGTGGAGTATACAGACACAAATATTGCATGGCTCACAATGTTAAGTTTGTTTTAAATATTAATTTGTTAAAAAAGCATTAACCAAGAATGTTGTAACTGTGATTCAGCATTATTGATTTGCCTAATCTCAGTGTCGCTTACCCATGGACAAGCTGATACACGTAACCAATTGGTTACAATTGACATACTCTTGATGAAACACGGTATGTTTCTGATTGGAATCCTTTGGAAAACTTTGGGCAATAACTTTCTAAGAGCAAGATTTAGTCCCCGGATTTAAAAAAAAAAGGTTTTTGGTTTGCAAAGATTTACTGGTAAATAAATAATGATGTTGAGCTAGAACAACCTTGGAAATTTGCAAACAGGCTTTGTTAAAAGAAAAGATTACTGCGTATTTGCAGTTAGTATTTAGGCAGTGTCCATCAAATAGTATCTTCCATTTAATGTCTGTAGTTTTTTGGGTATAGATCGATTTTTATTGGTGACAAATTAGATGTCTGGCCTGTGGAACTATGGATCAAGCTGCAAGGGAAAAAACACATAATGGTCAACATATTGGTCTATTTGGACTCTAAATCTATAGTATAAATCTATAGTCAGTTTTCTTCAAGAAATGAACTCAAATATTATTGTTTTTTGATTTGAGAGGATCTAGAAAACGTAAAACTAGAAAACTAGAAAATCTTCTTCTGGATTGTTTTTAATGCATTTTCTTTTTTTTCTTTCTTTTTTTTTTTACTTTTAGCATAGCATCCTAAGCAAATTGCATGTCTTTTGGGAATACACTGAAAAGGACTAGACTTTATCCTTGTGTTTGATTGTAAGACAGGCCTCTGCCTTGTGCTGGTGATTTATGAGCTGCTGTAACGTGGTTGTAAATCACTCAGCTCAGCTTCGCTCAGCTCGTCTTGCTCAGGCCGGTTGTTTTATTGGCTCATACACCTGCGATCAGTGATAACTTACCTGCAGACATAATCCACCGCCGGGGAACTGACTTTACAGTCTTTTCTTTTATTTGCATCAGACTATTATGGACTAGAATAGATTTTTTGGGTATGAATGTGACCCCCCTTTATGTGAGCTTGCGTATTAATCATAATCCGAGGTGTTTTCTTGGGCTGCCTCTTGTCGGTATGTATAGCGGTGCAAGAAACACAGCTATCAATCACGGAGGTGCGTTTTATGTTAGTGAATTGTGAATGGTGCAACAGGGCAGTGGATCGGAGCAACATTCTTTTATACCATGCGTAACTTGCATTACATCGCTTACATCACAAGTCCAAGCTTGCTGACGCTAAGCCAAGGAGCGTACCTGTCTCAGCTGGATTCTACCTTTACTGCCTGAAGGTGAAATATGATCTCAGTACAGAGTAAATGAAAAAAATGCCCTTAAGGAAAAATATTTGAAATTTCAGATGCATATGGTGATGGTTTGAGAGTGTTCTCCTCTGCTGCAATGAGGGAAATAAGGATTTGTTGTTGCATTGAGTGCCAGGTAATAGTGTGGAGCAGTAGAGGCCTCAGTGTGACTCTCTTCCTTTATGAAATAAAGGGGACCCTAGAAATGCCGTATTTCTTATAGCATGACAACAAACAGATTCCATTGTATAGCTCTCACCTTCCTTTCTCAGAGCTTGCAGCTTCCATTATACTGTACAACAATGCTTATATTTGGTTGTGAAGTAACAAAAATTGGGGTAATGACCCAAAATCTTGGTACTTCTCCCCAGAGAACATGGCATAGTCTGCTGACATGAGGTGCTGATCTCAGCCTTGCTCTAATTTATTACACAGATAATGTGGTGATCATTCTTTCTTTCTTTTTGTCGGTGCAGCTGAAATGGGGATCACACTTGCATTGATTTTCCCATTAAAGGGGAATACTTCTGTATATGAAATTCTGTAGTGTGTGTGTGTGTGTGTGTGTGTGTGTGTGTGTGTGTGTGTGTGTGTGTGTGTGTGTGTGTGTGTGTGTGTGTGTGTGTGTGTGTGTACTTTTGTATGTGTATTGGTGTGAATTTGTCTTTGTATGCATGCATGTGTGTGCGCTCATGTATGTTTACATGTGAGTACATCTGTGAATATGCATGTGAGTGTGTTTGTGTGAGTGAGTGAATGTGTGTGTGTGTGTGTGTGTGTGTGTGTGTGTGTGTGTGTGTGTGTGTGTGTGTGTGTGTGTGTGTGTGTTTGTGTGTGTGTTTGTGTGTGTGTGCTGAACAAATTCAGGGGGAAAAAACTGGAAATGGAGCTGAGTGACTTGAATATTTTGGAGTATTTATAGTCCTGTGCAAGCCCTTCACATTCGCCCTGCCCTCATGCGTGTTTCCGCCAGCTTGCTAATGTTGCTTTTATTACATTGAGATGAAAAACATCCACCCATGACAATGTTAATTTCATGGTAGCCCGAGTTGGTTTGTGCCGAATACAAAGCTTCTGACCCTCGCTTTGTGTGTGTTTGGATTGGCTAATAGCCTGAGTGACGTTCCTCTCACTTTCACTATTTCTACATCAGTTACACCTACTGGCTGATGTCTTGACTAATTTGTAGCTAAATAAAATGCACAGGGACCATTTGTAACTCAGAAACAGAAGTATATTTCCTCCCCAGGTGTCGGTTACTGTAGCACCATTGTTCTGAGGTTGTTCATAAATTTGACTTTGAGTCTGGATTCATTTCTGAATTAATGCGTACTGTTTCTTTTTTTTTGCCAAATGACCTGTCTTACTTTATGTATATCATCTCAGCCATACTGTCCTTTATAAATTATACAAATATGCACTTTTTTCCCCTCTCCACCAAATTGAAAGTGTACATGATAAAGAATAACATCTTGCCTGCATCTGCATATGGTAATGTCCTCATATCTGCAGTTTCAGAGCCACGCTATATTCTTTATTGGAAAATCGAGGTTTCCTCTGTGAAGAAATGGATTGTTCAGATGGACCTTCAATCAAGAGATGTCTTTAACCTCTAGTCCTGCTTTCTTAAATGGAGACAGCATTTTGAAGTCTGAGAGGCACTTGCCTTTTGTTTAAGTCTGTTTTCCCTCTAAAGCCTGAAGTGCTCTGTAGAATGCACAAGGACAATTCCTTCATCTTAAAGGCAAAGTATAACTACTACATGAAAGCCATGGTCAAATGGCCAGATGTTGTGATGCTCATTAAATGTTTGTTCTTATTATTCTGTAGCGGTTGAGTGCATATACAGTCATGCAATATTTAAAGACATACAAGGCTTTCCGAGACAAAAAAACAGCAGTAATTATTCTTATGGGAATAAAGCGCCAGGCCTTGAGAGTTGTTCACGAGCACCGCTGGGGAGGAGAAAGTTTTCTATTATTGAGCCGCAGGCATTCTCATGGGAAGAAACTGTAGACAAAGGCTTGGGAAGCAAAGCTGAGTGGTCGCAGCAGAGGACCTCCACATAGGCTTTCGCGAAATATGAATGTAGTCCTTTCAGAGAGCAAAGCAGGGTGATGAGCCATACTTGGCAAAATACCACAGTCTAACTGCCAATGGCGCGTTCCACTTACTGAACATTGCTGCAAACAGCATCTCATTGTTTACTGATCATGTTTTACATAATTTTCATTATAATTTGTCAAACACTAAATGAAGTGCAGTTCAAGTATATCATTCAAACATAATCTACATCTTAGATAGGTTTTGATTACTTTTTGGGGTCTTTTGTTTTTAGTTCGAATCGCATGCCTTTGTTTTTCATGTAGCCAGGCAGCTTGTCTGGAAACATCAGACTACTATTTACACCGCTATGGGTTTCACAGTCAGCCACATTTTACTGAATTTGTCCTTTAGTATGGAGAATGCAAGCTCCTGATTACAGCAGCTCCATTTGGACATCACTCCTCATTAGCTCAGCTTCAACCCGGTGTGGAAGGCCACGAAACCGGCGGCAAGGAGAACGTGACGGGCAAACAGGTTCTGACAGGTTCCGTCTCAGAATCCCTGGCCGAGGCGGTGCGGACTTTCTTGTGTTAGCAGTCAGGAGGCCAAAGGTGTGCGGTCTCGACAAAGAATGCTTCCCTGACTGGAAAAGACATCACTAGATTTCCCTGTCTTTTTCCTCTCTTCTTTTTACCTCTCCGCTATTACACAAATGCTGTAAACTGCTGTAAACACGACGGCTTCCTGATTCCATGAGGGACGTAAAGCTTCACGATGGCTTTGTTTCAGGGTGGATTGTTAGAAACATGACACGTGTGTTCTGAATATCCTGTAGAATCCATCCAATCGGATGGTGACTGTAAAACTCTAGAATTGTTACCAGTTGTGTCTAACAGTTTGTGGGCTGAAATCTCTAAGATGACTGCTTAGCCTTGTTTAAGGCTTTACTCAGCACAGTTTCATCACATAGCTGCAATACAGCTTGGAACATTGAGTCCAACATTTGCTGGAATTCTTTGGCTCTCTCTTTAGTATGACTTTGGTGGAAATGGTGAGTAGTAAAACCAAATTGTTGCTCTTTTTGTGTTTACAAGCTAATCGCGAAATCTCACATTATCCCTTTAGTGTCGAAATTCTTTCTTCTATTAAATAGCATTAAACCTGCACTAGCAATGTCTCTCTGTTATGTCACCGCAGCTCACAACCACCGATCAGCCATAACATTAAATGCAGCAGAAATTTTCCTAGCTTCATTACTTCTTAAAAATGATCATATTAATATCATTAATTGTAACAAAATATTTTCTACTGTGACATTATTATTATTATTATTATTATTATTATTATTATTATTATTATTATTATTATTATTATTATTATACCAAGTATCTGTGAGGATTCAGTCATCCGTTTGTGGGTATCTGGAAATTAATTAATGTCAACTGGACTTCTTTCCAATTAGATAAAAATGTTTCATTACTCATCTGAGCAGCTTCTTCAGTCTGTGGGAAGTTGGCAGGATTCCATGAATTTGTGGCCTCTAGGGTCAAGGATCCTCCCCTCCGTGGATAGCCTCGTTAAAGGAACAAGGGGAAGGTGAGAGTGGTGGGGTGGTGAGTGAGGTGTAGCATTAGGATGTAACAGCCCCGGAGAAGGAATATGGAGAGAGAGCATTGAAGTCGATCAGATTAATTGCACATTAAGTATAAATCGTTCAATTTATTACTTAATTTATTAACTTTATTATATTAGTTGTACATTTGGTTGTTTTAAATCTTGCTCTATAACATTGCTATTAATGTATAGATATGAAAAAATCTTCTGCTGGTTTTTAATGCAACTTGTAATATTTGTATATTAGGTGCAGTATTTGTACAGTATTTGGATATTAGGCACAATGTCTGTTTGTGTGTGTTGAATGTATCGTGCTCTGGCCAAACACCAAGAAAAAAAGCCTTGTACTTGTAAATGTAAATTGGATCTGATTCTGATTATATTGCTCATCTCAGTGCATCACTGGAGGCTTGTATGAATACAACAAAGTAGAGATTCTACTAAAGTGCTCCTCTTTGGGACCCTTTACTGCCCCAAGCATGGCAGAAGCTTTACTCTTTCGACTGTGCCTTGGCGAGAGGTTTAAACTGTATGGAGGAAGGAAAATTCTGCCAAAATGAGGGTGCAATTAGTTTTAAATCTCACTGCAAAATTGAGCGTGTTCATGACGGACATTTGAAGGAAGCTTTGGCTTACTTAGCTTTCTGTATTTTTATTTTTTTTATTTTTTTTAAACATTGCAAAGCATTTTGTTTGCCCTTGACCTGAGACTCTAATTGTGGAGTTGTTTGGCAGTGTGTGGAGCAGTGTGCTGAAATCTTCTCGTCTCCATCTGTTCAGTGAGGTGGCAGGTGGATGCGGTCACTACAGGCAGCAAAACAAGGCAGCGTGCCAGTTAGAAGCATCTGATCAAAGAGACAAAATACTGCAGAAGGATGAAACATGGAGCTTCATACAGCTGAATATCTGAGAGAGGAACTGAAGAGTTTATACCATATTGAATTCTCGAATCTGATCAGAAGGATGATTCATTTTTGTATATATATGTTTATGGCATACGGAAGTCCCTTATACAGAGCGTCTTACAGAAGGGCTTTTTCAGTTTCTATCAATAAATACATTAATACAGGCGCCATTGGATAAAAGACTGAGAATACCAACAGTCTAAAAACTTGTAATATAACAAGAAGAGCTCACAGACTATCTATCTATCTATCTATCTATCTATCTATCTATCTATCTATCTATCTATCTATCTATCTATCTATCTATCTATCTATCTATCTATCTATCTATCAGTCTATCGGTCTATTTATCTATCTTTTAAGGTACTTGGAGTGTATATACTACACATTTTATACAGGATCAGATTCTCCACCCACGGCCATATCTGCCTCATTATCTGCTCATCTCAACGTATCCGTTTCCCGTCGCAGCGCTTGTCTTTTTTGACATGGGCATCCCGGGTCTGCGTGCATCTGTTGTTTTTCTGTTGCAGTCTTAATTGCCTGCGGTAATTACGAGTGCCGTGGGGAGTGATTTCAGCGTGGTGTTGAAAAGTGTGTTGTCGCATTCGCCTTGTTCCATCCATCGCCGATTTTAATTACAGGCCTGTATGTTTCCACACACACTACAAAGGAGACTAATGACGCTTGCCAATACTCCCCCTGTGTACACACACTCACCTTCTGTAAGGGCAATGTGTGTGTGTGTGTGTGTGAGAGAGAGAGACACTCACAGTAAGACATCATATGGTAGGGCAACAAAAACTGTGCCATAGATGACTGAAAAATGTGTGTGTGTGTGTGTACGTGTGTGTGTGTGTGTATGTGTGTGTATTGTCAAGGCCAGAGCAGACAGCATGGACCCAAGTGGGTGTGTGCGGCCTCCGGGGCATCCATCCGGCGCTGTCTCTTTCTGTTCTGCCCTGCGGTTTTGCTGTTGTTTATTCCTTCGGCAAACAAATTTGGATATTTCCCAGGTTTCTCTGCCCATTGAGCAAGAACAAACAAATCATTCTTTCTGTCTGTCTCTATCATTTACTTCTCCACTCTACTTTTTCTGTTTGTCCCTTCCCCCTCTGCCCACCACATGCCCACCAGTTTGATTGGTTTGGTTTTCCTCTTCCTCTCATCATGCTTTGTTGTTTGAGTATGACTCCTTCTGTTTCTTTACATCCGTGCATTCGGTTAACGTCCTCGATCCTCAAATCTACAGGACGAGTCTGAATTATTTTCTGCCTTTGTCTCTGTAGTCTGGTCACTGCTTCACGTACACGCTCTCTGGGGCTGTCTTTGTTTCATGAGTGTTAAGCTATTTAGTAAACACCACACAATTCCCAGGCAGAATGTCATGAATTTTAAATAAAAAGCACTCGATATGGATGCAGCCCTTTTTGTTAACACTGGCTGCTTTTGCTATTTAATTAATTCGCTCTTTGTTGCTCCGAACGGACTCATAATAATTAGGAAATCATTCAGAAATCATTTATTGGTTTTATCTCCACAAAGTGCAGATCATTTAGCTGAAATAAAGCGTCTGGTATAATCTATACGCCCTTGCACGAGTCCATCGCTATCTATCATCCTGATCCAAGGACAAACTCTGGATTTAAGAGCAGCTCAAGCTTGAAGGTGAAAGTGAGATAGCTGGACACAGGTGCTGAAAGATAAATGACCTTCAGAAAGCTGGATAGCTCTGACACCATTCAGTACACACACTTTCATTCTCTCATTACACACACACACACACACACACACACACACACACACACACACACACACATACATACACGCTTCAGTCTCCTGGCAGGAATGGAAGGTTCAGTCGGCTTTTTTCTGAGATCTTTCAGGATGGCTTGTCAGCTCGGGAGGTGATGAATGTTGACGGCTGTCCACTCGAGGCCCTTTGCATGTTCACTGAGCAAGCGGTGACATATGTGAGAAGCTCTGCCCTTTTCTCCCTACACTAGTGTCTCTGTGCAGAGACTTCAATTCACTGCCATTTTCTTAGCAACAGAGAGCTCTTAATTTTCTTCTTCTTCTTCTTCTTCTTCTTCTTCTTCTTCTTCTTCTTCTTCTTCTTTTTCTTCTTCTTCTTCTTCTGTAAATCAACCACTTCTTTATGTTCATCTTTAATAATTCTTACTTTTCTTCTTCTTCTTCTTCCTTTTTGTCCTTCTTTAATTATACTTTTTCTTTTTTACTTCTTTAATTGTACTTCTTCTTCTTCTTCTTCTTCTTCTTCTTCTTTTTTAATTCTTCTGCTTCTTTTTCTTCTTCTTTCATCTTTTTTTCTTTATCTTTAGTTCTTCTTCTTCTTCTTCTTCTTCTTATTATTATTATTATTATTACTATTATTATTAAATATTATTATTATATATTATTGTTGTTATTAGTAGTAGTAGTTTTTTATTTTGGTAGTCATTTTTTATAGCATTATTATAATTATTCACATCTTAAAGCAGTGTTCCACATTTCAAACTACAATAGGATAAAAAAATCTAGTTGAGAGAGTAATTGAAAACGAATGGCATTAAGAAACACTTGATTAATCCCCACATTCATCTTGATTGTAATTGTTCTTATATATAAGTGCTGATTTTTCCTCGTCAATGATCTCTGGAAGATGAATATTCTCAAGAGTCTTTGAAAAGGCTTTAAAGCTTTTATGCTGGAATTGAATTGTGCCTCACTGCGGTGACATTAGATACGATGAGCGAAAGTAATATCCAGTAAAGAACTTGAGCTCCTTAATGGAAAGTGTTTCATATATAATATTCATATATATGATCCCGTTTGATTAATAATAAATGTGGGAATTTGTACATGGGGTATTTGGTTATGAAATGAAATAGTGAAGTTTGTTAAAGAGAAATTTACAGAGAAATAAAAAGGAATCTGCTTCAGCTGAAAATGCAAAATGGCACAAAATAAGTCTTACACAATATGGATTTCATTTATTAAGAAGAAGAAGCCTTTATTTTGTCACATATACATCACAGCACAGTGAAGTTCTTTCTTTGCATATCCCAGCTTTTGCATCAGGGTACAGGGTCAGCCATGATACAGCACTCCTTGTGTAGTGAAGGTTAAGGGCCTTGCTCAAGGGCCCAACAGTGGTTTTTGTTTTACTTGTCTTGCTATCAGCTTTTCTTCAAACACTCTCTACTTTTTGTTGCTGTAAATTTCACGACTTCCACATGGAGTGCTTCTAGGTTTTACAAATCCTCTGTCTGTTTATTTTCCAGCCGTGCTATCAAAACCAACCAGGACCTGCTTCCCGAGACGCCATGGACCAACGTGTTCTACGATGATTTCTGGGGTACTCTGCTCACTCACAGCGGCAGCCACAAGTCCTACCGGCCACTCTGTACGCTATCCTTTCGCATCAACTATGCGCTGAGTGGCCTGGAGCCATGGGGCTACCATTTAGCTAATGTGGCAATGCATTGTGCTGTAACGGCACTGTTCACACGCCTGGCACGCCTGCTGCTGGGTACAGGCTGCTGGAGGCTGCTGGCAGGCCTGCTGTTTGCCTCGCACCCTGTTCACACCGAGGCTGTGGCCGGTATTGTGGGTCGGGCCGACGTGGGCGCAGCACTGTTTTTCCTCCTGGCACTGCTTTGCTATGTGTGGCACTGTGACCAACGGGCGGAAGGAGCACAGCGCCGGTGTTGGGCGTGGTTCGTGGGCAGCCTGGCCTGCTCAGCATGCAGCATGCTGTGGAAGGAGCAGGGCATCACCGTGCTCGCCATAGCAGCTGTCTACGATGTGTTTGTCTTCCACCGGATGAAGCTGCAGCAGCTCCCTGGAATCTTCTATAAGGTAAGAAAGTTGTGTTTGTGTTGTGGTTTTATGTGTGTGTGTGTGTGTGTGTGTGTGTGTGTGTGTGTGTGTGTGTGTGTGTGTGTGTGTGTGTGTGTGTTTGTGTGTGTGTGATTTTTGGCAAGATTTTATTTTTTCCTGACACATGCAAGTGATTTCCTCCACTCCCTCGATGAGTCCTCACTGACCCACGGGGTGGAAAGCCAGTATTGTTGTGCCGAGCCATTTGGGGTAAATTTTGTGTCTGTGTGTTTTGTTTGTTTTTCATTAGGAAATCATTTTCTGTGTATATTCAGCTGGATGATCCGAAATGAACTGGAGTGGGCTTTTTATGCTGCCGTGCTACAAAAATATACAAGAGCAGAGTCAAACAAAAGAGACGTTAATTCTCGGTTTGTTTAAATGCAACGGGCCAACGGGTTTGTGTTTGTGATTTTATATAGGGAGTGTGTAATGGTTCGGTAAAGCTTTGCTCTTGTTCGGAGCAACGGAACCGCCAACTCTGTAAGCACCACTGATTTAACCTCTAATTTAATGAACCTGTGATAATTGCCAAATTTCCACAATAATAAAACTAATAAATTGAGGACGGCTTGATAGCGTTCAAAAAGGTTTAATTGGCGCATTAATGCAGGGCAAGCGATTGAGATGAATGGTCCTCTTAGGACAGATAACGATGTGGAAGTATTTTTCTTACATGAGAAAGCAATTAGTGTGTAGATCAATCATAAACTGGAAGATAGAAAAAGAGAAAGATTGTTCTTGTGGGTGTGTTTGCTAGAAAAAAAGTAGGAGGAAATGTGTCTGACGCATACTGGAATTAATGGCAAAGAAACAGATTTCACATAGTGATGAATTCTGCAATTCTCTTTATTGCAATCTTTCTTAGACATCCTTTCTTTTGTTTGAGTGTCTGACCGTCGGCGCTGCACTGGTTCAGCCGTAGCTTGTCTGGAGCATTTAACATCTACCCGTGAGACCTGCCCCAGTGCGATTGTGCAAATTAAACTTGACATGTGCACCACTATGAATTGAGGTTATGGCTACTTCATGATATGGTGATGCAGCTTCAGGTCTGCACAGCTAGGCCTACTCTATGTCAATAACACGGTCCTTTAATAGAAATTACTGTATATTCTCTGTGCTGGGAGCCTTTTGTTGTCTGAAAGGGCTGTAGCGCTCTCTCTCATTTCACACAAGAGCTTGAGGTCTCTGATGCACTCGTTAGATTCATGGCTTCACAGCTGACAGCGTCTCACATTGACTGGACATGGACCTATCAGAAGTTCAGTCAGAGCAGTCATTAAAGTTTAAGCTTCAAGTCTGAGTCGTGCTTCACTGCTAACAGAGTTTAAACACTTTAGAGGGGATTGGTGGAGCTGTCCGAAACCAAGGCGTCTGTACTGTCCGCCCAGCTGCACACGGACTGCCTGATGCTGACATCTGAATGAACTGGAAAACCACAGGCTTAACTGTCTCTGACAAGCCCTTCTCCTCACACACATTTATTACAGTTTGGGAGTAGAAAATATTCATTTAAGTGCTTTCCTCATAGCAACATAGAAGCATTGTTCTCTTTAAGCATGTTTAACTCCATTATACCCCAAGTCAGTGCAGTGGAGCTCGACTGCTTACTCAGTCACTCATTTTGTCACGATCCAGCCCGGTCTTTTGGCCATGTGCTTTTGTTTATGTTCTGTGTTCACGTGTCTGTCACGCCCTTGTCTCTTCCTCCCCGCCTATGAATACCTGTTCCTGATGTGTTAATTGTCTTGTGTATTTAACCATGCCTATGGCGGCGTGGAATTCTCGTTATTTGTTACGTCTAGTTACATCTATTGTCATGTCATGTTTTGTCCGTGTCCTTATTTTGTTTGTTTTAAACAAGGTAATAAACCAGTTTATTATTACGTTATCCTGCATTTGGGTCTGTTTTTATCCCCGCACCGCTAACACATTTGCTGACTGCCTTTCATCAATCTCTCATCAATCTCTCATTCACTCACTCATTCACTGACTCACTCACTTGCTTACTCAGTTACTCATTTACTGACTGCCTCTCTCAATCTCTCACTCAATCTCTTACTCACTTGCTCACCCACTCACTCACTCTCCCACTCACTCACTCATTCATTTACTGACTGCTTCACTCAATTACTCACTCATTCCTTCATTCCCTCATTTATTCCCTCCCTTACCCATTCATTCACTTACTCACTTAATTACTATAGCTGTGTTTTCCTGATCATGGTTGAAGTGGATACACCCAGTACACATACATTCATGTAGTCATTCACACTCATTTATCATTTAGTGTAGCCAGTCTACCTACTAGCATGTTTTTGGAGAATATTCTGAACAGTAACCCGAGCTACAGTAAGGATCCACCCATTCATCATGAAGCTGTAAGCTGGAGACTGTGCCAGCTGCACCTTCATCCCACATGTTATTAGACCAGACAACAGTAAACATGCGTAAACACCTTTCTATTTATTAACATGCCCCATTGTTTAGGGTCAGCTAAACTCCTCCGCTCAGAGTGCACGTCTCGGACACTTCTGCAGAGCAGTTCTGGAGAAGTATAAAGAACGATTTACTATGTGTTTCTTTGGGCCGTGCGCACTGCCTTCATCAAATACTCATACTTTGTGTACATATACTACATGTTTTTCCACTCAGCTATTCTCACAGCTGTCACCCTGTGGTACGGTTCACGGGGCTCGCGCCAAGCCGGAGGCAAATAATTCTACCATTTCCCATTTGAGAACATGCCACATCACACTGACACATGAAGACGGACTATAAAGGAGAGAGCTGCCAGAATTACCAAGCAAAACGTTTAAGCTCTGTGAAATGTCTCTGATCCTTGATCTGAAGGACAAATTTATTTCTTCTTTGACACTGCAGTTCTGTGATAAATCCTGACAAACTGACCTGAAAAGCTGACAAACCGCTTCCTGTAGCACTAAGCATGTTTGGATCAAAGTGAAAAACAAGGCAATGACGTGCTAAGGCGCTGCTTGTCAGCAGCTCATAATAAACACTTTCGTATGTCTTTCCTCGTCTTTTTTTTTTTTTACAAAAGCAGCGTGTCTGCTAGTTTGAGAAGTCCTTTTGCACTGAGGGACACGTTACTGACTGTTCCCCATCTGTGTAAGCAGTCGATCAGCATTTCTAACACTTTTGTGTAGAAGCTTTTACAAAACTAAGAACTCATTTTTTCCTTACCAATGTTTGAGAGAGAGAGAGAGAGAGAGAGAGGGGGGGGGAGAGAGAGAGATAAAGAGATACAGATACAGCAGCACAGAGAGTTACCCAAAGTAATTTAACATTAGAAATGAAACAAACAAAAAAACAAGAACTAGCAGGAATTAACCTGTTTTGTGGTCACTCATTCAATCATTCATTCATTTTCTACCACTTATTCGAACTTCTCGGGTCACGGGGAGCCTGTGCCTATCTCAGGCGTCATCGGGTATCAAGGCAGGATACACCCTGGACGGAGTGCCAACCCATCGCAGGGCACACACACACTCTCATTCACTCACGCAATCACACACTACGGACAATTTTCCAGAGATGCCAATCAACCTACCATGCATGTCTTTGGACCGGGGGACGAAACCGGAGTACCCGGAGGAAACCCCCGAGGCACGGGGAGAACATGCAAACTCCACATATACAAGGTGGAGGCGAGAATCGAACTCCCCAACACTGGAGGTTTGAAGCGAACGTGCTAACCACTAAGCCACTGTGCCCCCCTTGTGGTCACTCCAAAAAGATAAAACGGTATGATTTATGAGCATTTTATTTCTGAACAGGATACAAACATATGGGTTGTGTCCCAAATGCCATACTACACACTATGTTCTATGAACCCAACCGTCGATGGCAAATGATGTCAAACACATGTATTGTGATGCAGTTAGCTGTAATAGAATACTCTGAATTTTTTAATCATTCAAGTAAACACCATTTGGGCTACTTTAAAAGACATTAGTAAGTCAGTCATCAGTGTCTGGTAGCCCTGCCCATTTTCTGCTATGGAAGCAACTCACGTCCTTTTTGTTTGGTGTTTTCAGTGTAAAGACTTCTCACTCTTTACTCTCGCTCTTCATTCTACAAAATGTACCATAATAGTGCACTAGTATGCAATTTCGGACAGCTTTAGAGTTGACATTATTTATGCTTGTTTAGATAGCTTTAGGAATAAGAGCAAATACCCAAGAACACAATATTGTCACATGACAGTAATTCAGATGAGCGTTTAGCGATAATAACTGTAAGAATTTGGCAGTGAGTTTAACCATCGTTGTGGCGGACTCCGTTGCTGTAACTTTTAG
Organism: Tachysurus fulvidraco; assembly: GCF_022655615.1. Lineage (NCBI taxonomy): Eukaryota > Metazoa > Chordata > Actinopteri > Siluriformes > Bagridae > Tachysurus > Tachysurus fulvidraco. The sequence continues at coordinate 18,975,770 of NC_062530.1, read as the reverse complement.
ACATCTAAGGGTCGCTGTGCTTCACTTTTAAAACCACAGATCTTAACAACAACCGTGCTAAGTTCATGTGGTTTCTGTCTTATATGTCTTAAAAAGTGTTCATGGTAGTCTTTTAAACTGTCCTTCTTAATCAATTTATAGCCGTGAGTGGCTTATATATTTCAGTTGGAGTTGAATAGAAGTGTATAATACACTCGTGCACTGTAAATGTATACGTGTAGGGATTTTTGAGGCATAGGTTGCTGAAGCTAAGCCAGAGAGATACACAGTGCTTGTTTAAACAGTGTAATTAATATCCTCTGCTTGTGTAGAGTTTTTATTAGGCCATCGATGGTCCGTATCCAGGATATAACCTTCCCCCTGTTCACTGCTGGGCTAAACAGTGCAGGGGGATTAATCTCACTGAAAGCTTCTGTATCCATTTCCTTGGGGTCAATGGGAGCTGAGCAACGAAGCCCAGCACTTCCAGGGATTAACTAAATGTCACTGGGCCAAGTCACTGAGCTAGCCAGCCGCTGCTGAAAATGGTTGCACTGTATGCTAGTGTACACTTGAATTTGTTGGTACTGACTCACTGTCATCAGCTATATAACACATTAGACCAGTCTGGATATACTATAAGACACTTTTAGGTTGTTTTTAACTCAAATAATTGAATAACTGGTTAAGAAAAAAGGTCAGTAGTTTGTCCCATGCATGTGAAAATGCATCAGATTGTGGTTTGTTAGCAACAATGCTGTTATTGTTAACCCACCCACGAGCTTGTTCTAAATCCGTGCTAAACCCAGCGTAATTTGTGGCCAATTTGTCCATGCAGTCTTTCACATGCTAATGCTTTTTGTGTGTGCCGGTGTTTAATGGCCAGTCTGCTATTCTCCCAATTCGCTCTTTTAACTAAACATAATGATAGCCTGACAGCAACGCGGCGTCAAAGCAACTGAGACATGGTTGTTGTTTTTCCTCAGGGCCAGGAAGCACATGCTAGGTTTAAATGTTGAAAGTCATTTCTGGCAGAATTTAAAGCATAGTCTTCTGCACGTGTGTGTAAATTGTGAAAGATATTTAGGTTTTATTTGGACATATTGCATTAACAGAAAGTCAAGGGACTTGATTGTACAGAGTTTGCAGATTTGCAGCTCAGGGGAGACCTTAATAGAGCTTTTAAATGCTTTTAGCTGTTGCTCAGCCAGAGGAGAAAAAAAACCATTTATTGTTATGCCAGATGAAACAGCTTGGATTACAATGTAGCCTGCTTGGATTCTACTTCGTCTCTCTTTTCTTATATAAATATCATTTATGTGGATACAGCATTTTAATAATATGACACGAAAATTGAAAAACAAACAAAAGATCCAATAAATACATTGCTATTTTAAATATGACAAATTACTGTATGTGTAACATTGTAAAAGCAGCCACTGATGTCAATGGATAGAAATAAGTTCAAAACATAATAGGAATAGGTACATTGAGATGAATGAAGAAGGAATTAAATTAATTAACTATTAATTATATATAAAATACATGAATGAAGAAAGAACAAAAGAAAGAAAGAAAGAAAGAAAGAAAGAAAGAAAGAAAGAAAGAAAGAAAGAAAGAAAGAAAGAAAGACAATAAATGGGGGTTTATTTAGTCTTGATTTAGGGAGTGAGAGAGAGAGAGAGAGCGAAAGAGATGTAGCTACTACATTTCACATTATCTCAGTGTTTTTTGTTTTGGGTTTTTAAACAGTAGTTTTTTGTTTTTTTACTGGATTAATTGTGGTTAAAACAAACCAACTATTATAATTGAATACTGAAGTCTCCTACATTTGTAAAACAAAGCATTGTTAAATAATGAAATCTGATTAGTCAAAAAATAGGAAAATAGAGTCTGAAGGAGGTTTTTAATCTGACAAGAGTAACATGTTTTACTGCAGCTCCATAACATTACATGTAAAACAGTTAAAAAACTAATAAATAAATTCTTAGTATTGTAAATTGCTGTGGTATAAAAGTAAAGCACTTCAGGACATGTCGTTACTGAAAAATTATCAACTTTTGGGTGATAAAATTAACAGGTTTATCACATCCCCCAATTGTTGATTATAACAGCAACCTCATCATTGTTTATTCTTTACTTACTTTTACTTGGAGTTTTCAGTATGTATAATATTACTGATGATTATTTTGTCTAAACATTTATTGCAGCTGCCATTAACTTATACCAGTGATGCTTCAAGTCCATAGTGACTACAGGTATACCATCTTTTTTTCTATACAGAGGTCAGAGTTCAACTGATATCAGAAATAGTCTTATTTTTATACATTTTGGCCTGCCTTATATAGGGCAATTGTGTTAGTACTATCTTCTTACTACCACATAAATACATCATGTCTGGCAGCTATTACATATCTGTGGTGTCGTTAGTTTATCTTAATGTGGAAAACAAAGCCATTTATTGGCTCATTGGGTGGAAGTGGTTAACAGGCCCATTTTCAATAACAGATACTGATGTCAGGAACACGTAGCAGAGTTTGGCGAGCACTCTGTTGTTTGTCAGTATGAGCTCAGAATTGTTGTTCATTAGCAGCGCAGTAAAATTGCTTTCCTGGGACTTGGCAATTAATCCTTTTTTCCACAATTACACTGTTGCTTTGACCTTAAAGTGAAAGCTTGAAAGGGCAAGTTGCTAAAGGAGTATTTACATATTTTTTAACTGTATGACTTAACATTCTATATAATAAAAATCAATTAATTGAAACATCATCAATGGATAAAACGTCAACACCGCACCTGTTCTGTTATATTCTTAATGGGAAAAAATGAAGAAAATGGAAGTAAAATGCTGAATAGTGGAGCGTCATTTCATTTGCTTTCCTGAATAGGAGCAGTAACATGTCTTTAGGCTGTGCTATTTTATTTTATGAAAAGAGGTTAACATCCTGGTTTTACTGAAAATTACAATAATTTACAAGACACACAGGATGCTTGACACACATAAATGTTGATTCTTTATTGAAGAATGTTGTTTCCTGTTGTTTTGTAGCTCCTTTTTTAAAGGTAGGTGTATACAAATCAAGCAGGACCATATTACGTTCTATTATATATATCTGAAATCAGTGTATGGGGAAGAAAATGGTCATTTTTGATGCTGCTTGCATTTTAGTGGAACTGCTGCTACTCCTGATTATTAGTTATTACTGTACTATTTAGCTGCCAGCACACTGACTCACATATTTTTCTTCTGCACTTAGTTCAAATCTGGGTTATGTATGACAGCCTATAATAAAACTGGTTGGTGCTGTCAAAAGCTCTTAAAAATAAAACTCCCAGAGTTAAAATTGTACAAAGGTTTATCAGTGTTGAGTCTAAAAACCTGGAGCAGTGGAGTTGTTAGCAAAATAATAGCCTAGCTTGTTTAATAACCTAGCTAATCAGTCTACATTGGCATTACTGTCTTTTAGATTACCTGAAAAACTGATTGATTAAATGTAGTTGAATTAGCAAAAACAATGAAGTAGCTTCCATATAATCTACTTCACTGTGCACGTTTGCTAATGTTAGCTAAATACTTTAGGAACAGTCAACTATTCAATCATTCCTAAAGCATTCTGAGTCATTTTACTCCTATGGTCTAAATATAGTATTACAGTATTATATCATTGAGAGATTTACGTGAGAGCGGTTGGATATACATGTACACAAACATCTGTGTAGGAATATGGAGGTTTCATGCATCATCGATTTTCTTAACAATGACACTTTTTAGCCTGGCTTTTTAAACTCATCCGGATAGCTCAATACTCATGAATACTCTGAGACTTGTAGACATCTGTATTTCAGGCTGCTGATGTTTTGGTCTGTAATTTTCTGTAATTTCTTGTTTTGTTTATATTGTTATATAAGCAAGAATCTGTATAAACTGTATACAACGCTTGGTTTACATTCTGCCCTCAGGCTACTAAACACATATCCACAGCAGTACTTTAACTCCAGATTAAAGACCAGAGTCTTTATATGTATCTCTCTTTCTCTTCACATGTCATATTCCATAGATAAATAATGAATGGTGCTGAATTCAGAATAGATAACTAAATGATTATTCTGGCTTCAGAGTGCTGAAGCCAGCACTCTGATATACCTGCATTATTGGTATTTATTTATTTATGTATTTATTTATTTATTTTACCAGAGGCCAAGCTCAGCAATGGATTTCTTTGTCATGTCACACTCTACACTGGTGTGTAATGGCTCATATGAAAGTAGACACTTAGGGCTTTAGGGAGTTCTTGTTTTTCATAAGTATTTCTTATGAAATAAGGGCAATATATTCATAAGATCAGATAAGATATACGTTTATTCGTCCCACAAAGGGGAAATTTCTCAGCAAAGAAAAAGCAATGCAAATATATAAAAAAATAAAAGACATAGAACTGTTTAAAAAAAGTGCCATTTTTTTTACTTTAAAGTAAATGCTGATATCAAACCCATTTCTGCTCTCTGATATGCGTCTTCATGAGCATTTCAAATTTGAAGGTGTTATCTTCAACCACTAAAATCATCTCTAAGGTTATCCCAACAGAGGAAAAAACACTGAAAGCAAGCAATGTCCTGACTAATTTTATATCAGCCTTGCGACAATAAGATACATAAATTCTTTATAATAATTGAAAATGCCTGATAAATCAATTTCCATTGAAATGTCAACTGTTACAGAAGAGTTTCAAATAAAAAAAGGGATGTTCAGTCCTAGTTTTTACCCTGAAGGACATTCTCACACTTCAGCTCTACCCTAGCTCTATCTGAATGATCTATTTCTATACTCATACTTATCAGTAATTCTTTAAGAAGCACAGCAGCTTAAACATGATTAATGACGACTAAGTGGATTATCAGATAATTGGACAATCTTGCCTCTTCCCTAGCGCTGATTATACATGTGAAAACTGTGCTGTTTATGCTAATGGACACAAGCGGAATCAATGATATTCTGCAGCTGTTTTTCACACACACACACACACACACACACACACACACACACACACACACACACACACACACCCTCTTTCTCTCGTCTATAGAACGTGTGATAAATTATAGTTGTGTACTGAACATATGAAGTGCACTTGGTAAGTGTTTAATAAGCTGTATCCTACTAAGTCATACAGTGTAGTGAAGAAGCCCACCAGGAGCTCTGTTATCTGTGAGGAGATGTTTACGGAGCATTTATGGAAGGAGTCTCCAGTTTCAAATCTTTATAGCAGTTATAGCAGGAAAAGATACTGTATCTCATGGAGTTTTCGAGACAGTGGGCATTTCAGCTTCTCTTTTAAATGATCTTTTTGTTTTGTTTTATTTTGATTTTTTACTTTTCCACTCAATTTATTTGGGTAGATTTTTATCCCATTTGTTATTTTCTGTTGAAGTTATTGCTGTATACCAACAGATAATGAAAGTAGAATTTACCCATTATTATATAATTCACTTGCTGACTTTATATTTTCACTTTTATAAAAATGAAGCCTTTATTTGTCACATACAGTATACGTTATAGCAGAGGGATTTTTTTTCTTCTTCTTCACAGCTTGTTAGAAAGTTTGGGTCAGAACTCAGGTAATGAATGTGTATATAGCTGCTATAATGTAAATGAGAATTAAAAAAATTAATAAATAAAGCAACTAGCAGTTCCACAACATTAAATTTAGCTATAAATGAATAAATATATATATATTATGGTATATTAAGTAATTAAAAATAAAATGTTAGGACAATAATAATAATAATAATAATAATAATAATAATAATAATAATAATAATAATAATAATAATAATAATAAATAATTTGCTGTTGCTTATTTTCCTATAATAGCTCTCTGTTTTATTTAACATAAAATAATATATCCTATAGTGCATTATGTCATAATTTATTACTGCATTGATGATACAATGATCCAGACTGTGTTGCTTCCTTTATAATTCGCTTGGGCATGTTTTATATAGATCATGAAAATAATAGCTGAGTTGCATAAAGCTTGGCCTTGAAAAGTCTGTAACTTCAATCATTTTACTAGGATAGGCTAAGATTTTATATGGCTGCATATTTCTCATAAGCTTTATAACAGCCATGATGCCACATGCCTTCAAAACAATAGAGGTCAGAGAAGCATTAGGACCATCACAAATCAAACTCACATCAACCTTGGAAACTCCAGCAAGCTCCTCTGGGAGTTTCTCTGCTCTCCAAGGATACTGTAATGGAGAAGAATGCTGTTTAGTAGAGCATGTAACCGACCATCATGCTGTAAGTAGAGGCCGAGACTACAGGGACGGTAGAAACAAGCAGTGTTTAAGATTCGAGAAAAGAAGTCATGATTAAAATATTCACAAGCACCCACGCTTTTCTTTTTTCTTCCCCCTCAAAAGCAGGTCTTATCTGGTCATCCCAGATGTCTTAGCGCAGCCACATGTGTTTCATTTACAGTTAATCATAAATCATTTTCTTGTTCTTCCCACTCCTTTGCCTTTTTGTCGTAGTATTGTCTAAAAGGTTATCGGTAATCGTCAAGAGACGTGTTTTCTTGAAGAGCTCATTAATATTTGTGAATTTGAAAATTATATTCTTTTTTTTTTTAATTTCTCATTCTATTACACTTTTTTTACTATATGAATGATAAAACATTTTCTCAGAGTAATTTAATTACTTAATTGGCTTTTGCACTTGAAATAAACCATCGGTCATCACATTTCATACTGCTCATTCTTTACCTGGGGTTAACAACAACTCCTGCTTATTCATGGGTTAACCGTCTTATTTGCATATTCGCAGCATAATATGGTCCTGATTGATTTGTACACAACTACCTTTAAAAAAGGGGCTACAAAACAACAGCCAATATTGAATAAATATAGCATTTGACCGCTTTAAATAACGGTTAGTCTCACATTTTCGTTTCAGTGAGGAAAAAACCATAGCCTCCAGTTTCTGAATGGGTTTCTGTTGTGCACATTTGGCAAAGCAATCTGGGATAACACTGCAAAAGTTGTGTTAATGCTGCTTCAAAGCAGGCTTTCATAACCTAAGCCAGCTTCAAAATTAAAAAAAAATCCCTGTGGAAAAAAAGTGTGAAAAGGAATATCTCCCTGTATTCATTCATCTAAACTAACTGTTCAGTCAGAGTGAAAAAGGAGTCCACCAAATGTGTAAAATGAAGAATAGAAGTTTTTTTGAATCATTCTGATAACACTGTTGCATCAGTAAGGCTTCGGAAATAAAAACATGCTTACACAGTGAGACTAGTATTTGTGCTATGATGAGTGCCAATATAAAGTCATTTGATGGAGCAGTCAGAAAACCTGTATTTCAGGGTATAGAAAATGTGCACTTCTGTATACTTCTTTCATTAGGGTTCATAGAGAGTTTGCCTTGCTGACTGGCTGTGGTTCTTTTTTTCAGAACTTTGTATTGAGTGCCATACAAGAATATATAAATAAAGGAATAATTACTGTAGTCATCCTTTTATGTTATGTAATAGTCACCGTAATAGTTACGTTAGTTGCTTATAAGCATCTTTGTAAGCAAGAAATTTTATTTAGCTGGTAGAATCATTGGAAATGTGCTAGCTTAATGTTTAAAGTGTTGGATTACTGATTGGAAGGTTGTGAGTTCTAACCCTCAATTGCTCAGTTGTATAAAATGAGCTAAAAAAAAAAAAAAGTTACTCTGCTAAATGCGTAAATGTATTATTTTTTTGCTTGTTAATGAATTTGGTAAACCAGTTACTAGAGATACAAGAGATGGATATAAGTCTAGAGGTTCTTTCTAAGCTAATCGTTCATTGAGATAAACTTTAGTCAAAGTTCTAATTTTTTACTTTTGTAAATAACAAAATGAACCCAGTCTACCTCTGCAGGACTTTGACATATCCTTATAATTTATGTCATGGGCTGTTGGGAGATTTCAGAGTAAGAATTTCATTGTATGGTGTAACAGAATGTTTTCAGAACATATGACAATAAACTCTTGAATTTTGAATCTTTTGTTTCAATAGCACCAAGCTACTCATTCTATCCATCACCAGTGATGTGGTCAAGTGTTAAAGCATGCTGTGGTTTTGGTGCTTATAAAAGTGTGTGTAAGGGTCATTGTTCTGACTGGGTTAGTTCAGTGTGATTCCTAGGCCTTTTATTAGAAACTTAAGTTGACCACACCATCAGTCCATAAAACAGCAGGCTGATATATGCCACAACTGATCACATCACACTCACTTGTAACCACATTATTCTCACTGGTCAAGTATAGCCAACATAAACAACCCTACACTTTCTGTACACTGTCTCAGTAATGCGGTGGCAAGAGAAGAAGTCTAAACATGTCATAAACCGCACCATGGAATCAATTTCTCTCTCTCTCTCTCTCTCTCTCTCTCTCTCTCTCTCTCTCTCTCTCTCTCTCTCCCTCTCTCTCTCTCTCTCTCTCTCTCTCTCCTTCTTACACACACACACAGACACGCACGCTAGTGCAGTTTCAAATCACAAATCTCTGACATCTGACATCTGAGTCCGGTCTGTAACTAGAGTCTTGCCTCTGCTCTGTCCTGTGATTGCACATGTACACAGTACACATATTTGGGGAATTTTGGGTTATCTGTTTTGAGCTGTTCAGATGTCAAGAATCAATTGATAATTTCTCGGTTTTTATTTGTTGCTGGGTTTTTTGTTTTTTTTTTAAAAAAACCTTGATGTTCACATCATCTTACTTGATAACATGACCCCGTGATTCACAGCGCAGACATGATGTTCCTCTCCATTGTGTCTGCTGAAAGTATAAATCAATAAAGTATAAAGTATAAATCTTTTTATCGGGGCAGGGTGTGGACTTGCACAGCTTAGCACAAACGTTATAGCTAAATAAACAGCAACAGTGAAAGGGCTAGAAAAGGCCCTTTTTGCTCGACAGTGATGCATATTTGCAGGTGTTTCTCTTGGAAGGCTTGTAGAAATCTTCAGTGTCTCTGATATGGATGTGATGCCTGAGGTCTTCTGACCCTGCTGTTGGACGGAGAGTAGTTTGGAGAATAAGCAAATCGCTTGCCAACCATCATTCTTAACTTTTTTTTTTTTGATCTGCATATTCTTTGCAAATCGCCTTGATGGAAAGTTCCTTTTTATTATAAAATATGACATTTCATAAACCGAGGTTTAAACTAAATCAAACATCATTCGTAGCTTAAGCACATTTTGTGCTGTTTGTTTTATAAGTATGGCTTTTCGTACATGCTGATCACCTTGAATGGAATTGAACTCCATTTTCTACCTTGAAAATTCATCCATACCATCAAATTACAGGATTTGCTATTGCTTTTGAAAGACATTGAACTTGGCCCAAGATAGTGTCCGTGATTACAAAGTAAGCCGAGTTTGGCATATTCTACCAGCTTTTATTATTTCTTTATACAAGTCTGCTTTAGCTGCCTAAAGTCATGATTTACATTAATCCTAGGCATTGTTTTAAAGTACGACACTTTGAATGAAGTTAAAGTTTAACACGGAAGCTCCTGGCTAGGGCTGACGGCTCGGACCGAGCCCCTGAAAGCGAAAAGAAAAAATACTTTTAAAATCTCCTGCCAGTAAGGCTTTAGGAATAAAAACATGCTCATGCAGTAAGATTATGATTTGTGCAATGATGAGTGCCAATATAAAGTAATTTGATGGGAGCGGCCAATAAACCCCAGCCTAATTGGTTGTATTTCAGGGTGAAGAAAAGGTGCACTTCTGTATATTTCTCTCATTAGGGTTCATGGAGAGTTTGACTTGCTAATTTGGTCTCTTTTCTATTGAGTGCTTTACAGGAATAAATATGTGCCATTTCTTTACTCTTAGATCAGTCTCTTTTGTTTGTGCTGTTGTGTCCACAAGGTGTTAGGAAACATTCTGATAACATTATGATGCATGATGACGTGATCGAGTCAATTTATTTGATGCAGACTTGTCACTTGCTGCAAATCTCTCATACTACTGCATCCAGAAGATGCTGTATTGGGTTCTGGTGACTGGGTAGGCCACTGAAGTACTCTGAACTCATGATCCTGTTCAAGGAACCATTCTGAGATGACTTTGTTCCTCATGGTGTGCATGCCTTAGGTACAGTATTTATTATCAATACACAGATGTAGACAGCAGTGACAATTAAACAATGGCCGACGGATTCATGATATTGATGCTTGTCTACTTCAGAGTTTAGTGTGTTGGGTGTTATGTTCACTGTGAGTGTAAAGAGTAGTTATTTAAGCTTCCCTAGCTTTCCTGGCTGATCAGTTCAGTTCTGGCTTGTCTTTCTCTTCTCACATCAAAGTGTTTTTATCAACAGAAAAGGGTGGTTTTTTGCACCATTCTGACTGTTGTGTGTGAAAATCCCAGGAGATTTAGAAATACTCAAACCAGCTCATTAGGCACCAACAACTATGCCACGGTCAAAGTCGTGAAATCGGATCATGTTTTTTCCCCCATTAAAATGACTGAGGTGAACATCAGCTTTTTTCTGTTATCTGCAGGATTTTCTGCACTGCACTGATTTTGATCAATTGCACGAATGTTGTTCCTAATAAAGTGGCCAGTGAGTTTTCCATAGACACTGGACCCACATTATTTTAATACAATCTTGGCATTCATGAGAATGAAAACAAACTAGTCAAGTCAAATCAAGTCAAATAGCTTTTGTCATTTCAACCATATATAGCTGATGCAGTACACAGTGATATGAAAATAGGTTTCTCCAGGACCCTGGTGCTACATAAAACATCATAAAGCTACATAAAACAACACTGAGCTAAGGACTTAAGTTCTACCCACATGAAGTGTAACTTGTGCAACCTAGTGCATCAGTGCGAGACAAGGACAATGCAAACAGACACTACAAAACGATACAAGACAAATACACAAAATACACAACAATAGTGCTGACCAGTACGCATACCATATTATAAAGTACATTGTGCGACAATTATAAACATATACATACTTATATATAGTAGTAGTTAAATTAGGTATTGAGATATGGTGTGCAAAAATAGCAATGTAGTGAGTGATTGATTTGTACAGTCCAGTGTAGTTCACACACTTGGGTGTGTATGAATGCAGAATCCTGAACTGACACTTTGGAAGCCTGAGGATTTGTTTAATTTAACTTATCTCAGCCTCTGGAGTAATAAATGTCACTGTTTATTGGAGACTAATTCCTGGCTGTCTCTGCTTTCTGTCTGGCTTCTTCATGTGCTTGGTTTTGGCAGGAAATTTCACTGAGGTGCTGTTGGTGAGCTCTCATGCTGAGGGATTTGGCTTTGAGAGATAAGCTTGACGTTTTGGGTGCTGCGGGTTAAACACGCTAATCCTGCCTTCTCATCTGCTAGCCTCAGAGTTAGATCGTGTTTTATATATAGAGAGTAGAGTTAAAGAACAAAGACCAAAAACTTGTCCTCATTAAATTATAATGCCTAGCAATAGATGTCAAACAATTAAAATTAAGCTGCATTATAGTATTTAAAATCCGGTGCTCTTGCAACTGCATTTGAGCTCCTCATACTTGATCTTATGTTGTCCAGCATTTTCTAAAGTAAAAAAAAGCTTTATCTTGATTTGATATGATATGATCTGTGCTTAAACGGATCTTTTTTTCCCACTGCATTTCTGCATTTGAGCTGCTTATTTTTTTCACGTCAGTGTCCAATTTTTATCTATATTATGCTCTGCAACCCGAAGAGAATTATGGGTACTCTGTGACATTCAATACTCTTCATTAAAGCAATTAAATTTTTTTTCTTTTTTAAATCCTGCACAAGTTGAAAAGATCAAGCTAGAAAAATATAGTAAGCATGGAGGAAGAAGTAAGCTTGAGGCTTTGACAACCCTAACTGTTAATATCTTTAATGTGTGAATAAGGTTAATAAGATACCACATGATGAGTCTGTATTAGAAAAAAGTGCATACACGTATGTTCGCACTCTTGTTTGTGTGTTAAGAAGCCAACCCGCTGGTGTCGAACATGATACCCGAATATATTGCGTTAATTGGTGTGAAATGTTCTGTAAATGTCATTTTGCAACGAAGAACAGCATCGTTTACACTTCCCGGCTCGCAGGAAGCAGAAATAAACTCTGAAATCTCATGCTGTTTGTTTTAATTGCTACCCCAACTATTTGTACTGTCATTTAAACAAAACACAAATAATTAGAAATACTTTTTTTTTTAAGTACATGGTCAAAGCAAATGTAAAGTCTGTAGACCGTGTAACAGTCCACATAAGGAGAAATAAAATGTAAAAGATCTGCACTTTATCTAATTGGTAGTGATGTGTCACGTTATTTCATATTTTGTGGTGAGTAAAGGCAGGCAATGGGTTGCTAAATTCAGCGGCGGAGAAATGCAGATAGCTTCATATAAAAAACCAGGCTGCTATAATACTTAAACTGTAATTAAATTAGATTAGATTAGATTAGATTAAACTTTATTGTCATTCTGCATGTGTACAAAGCAATGAAATGCAGAGCAGAAGTGCAATGTAGTAATGCAGTGAAGACATACAGTATGTACAAATATACATAATAAATAGATATGCATATATATTCTGTAGATGAATATACAGAGAACACACACACACACACACACACACACACACACACACACACATATACTGTATGACTATACATAATGTTTATGAATATACAGTACGTATACAGTGTATATATAATGTACATATAAGAATGTACAGAGAATATATGCAGATTTTTGGCTCGCGCATCTAAAAGTCTCTCTCTATCTTGTATATGTAGCTCAATAATTTCCTATTATTGTATTTTAGTTTGATTCTTATTGCCCCTTTAAACAAATAAATGTAACTAAAACTGCTGTATTTTGACAATCACATGACAAAAAGCGATGTGGGGAAATATGGGGTTGTACAATTCAAGAAAATCTTCCATGTAAAAGCAAACCTGTGATTATGAGCTCCTTTCTGAAACAAGCCCAGAATCAGCTTGAGGTATTTGACCCAAGAGTATAAACACCCTTAGACACCAAATATCTGATGGCCATTTTTTTTCTTTCATATTTTCTTACCACAGTCAGAATGTTTTTGAAGATCTTAAAATCTTTTGTTTTCTGGAAGCCAGAGCTGTAATAGTAATAGTAAATCCATCCCATTATAGACTTCCTCTGATGATCATTTGAGAGGGTTTAGTTATTAAGATAACAAGTGAACTGAAGTCTCACGTCTATTAACTAGTTCATTTTCACTTTGTAGAGATGCTTTGCTTGATTTGCCATTTTACTGACTGACTCTATGTAATGCCTGCAAGCCTTCGTTCCTCTGAATGATGAACAGAGAGAACTCTCTCCAATGCTCATGTGGGAACATTTTCAATTCTGGTCTGTCGTTGCACATTTTGTTGATGAGCG
>NC_062530.1:18622339-18637339 GCF_022655615.1 Tachysurus fulvidraco | reverse complement strand
TGTGGAATTACACACAGCGGAACATATTACGTACAGTACAAAGCTGGACTATTATAGCAATTTATATTAGCTACCAAAACCTAATGGCGGTACAAATGTTCAGTGACCACTTAAAATCCCAGATGTTGAAGGTGTTTATTTTGTGTGACGGAGTGTGTTATCATTTACAGCTGTATATGTGAATATTTGCTTTACCTGTGCCATATCATCCAGGCAGTTGAAAATGTACTTGCGGGCCTCCTTAGACTTGATCCCTGTCTCACCCTCATGATCCTCTGGTGTCTGAGGAAGAGAAAAACATTCATCATTCAGTTGCTCTGCTTACACAGGAATACATTTCAAACTGTAAGGGTACATATATGTCTTAAAATAGATCTCAACATACAATGATCAGTAAGGCTTTTGGGGCATTTCAAAATGGATAACAAAATGGAAGACAAAAAAACAACAACAATTCAGCATTCAGGTGGTTAAAGATTTTAGAACAGTTGCTAGGCAACTGAGAAATTATGGACGCCACGAATGGAATAACGAATAGCTAATAACTGAGGTAAATTATTTTGCTAGCTAGCACACAGAAAGGACATTTTGCTTACGGAAAATGTTAAAGCACAGTGACCGAGGAAACTAGAAGAAACTAGAAGAAACTAGTGAGATTATCAACATTTCCTTCAGATGTGAATTAGCTAATTATGTCAGAAGTTTGAATCTCATAAAGGTCACTTACAAAGTGTTGGTCTAGAATATACAATCAGCTAATAAACACAGGGAACATATAACACACTTTTTTATTTTAGATATAAATATATATGTTACATAAACTAGCTTGACATGAGATTACAATTCAGCATGAGACGTGTCTATGCAGTTTTAATAGCCTCGTGTTTTCAGCACAACGTGAGATCAATAAATGTGCACTCAGCTAATCGGATTGAGGCAACATGCTGCTACAGCCTCGTAGTGGACTGAAACCTGTTCAATAGTGGAAAAGCTATGCATTCAAAACACAGTATGTGTCCCAAAGTTCACTCGAAGCTAGTGAGGAAACCAAGCTTTTGGTGGAACGTGTATCAAGTAACCTTCACCAGCTTGGAGTTTGGGGTGAGAGAGTGGTGGAAGTTTAAAAGCAGCTGAGGAACAACTCTGTGAACAAGAGCCTACTCTTCTCTGGGTTGTGGGATCGCACCAACCCTGTTCTGTTTTCACTGGGTTTTTGGGGATGTTCACCGGTAGAAATGAGTGCGGCATGGTTTAAGACAGAGGTTTAGAGAGAGATAACAGGGAAAACATGCGGTGAGGCACATACAGGAGGTACATTGCTGAATGTGAGATTCTGGCTTGAGATTGAGAAAAGGATGGAATTGTAAGCCCTATTCTCACTGGATTAGTTTCATATGGGGAAGCGGAGTAATGTAATCATTCCTGGAGTATCCTTTGGATTTTAGTTCCTATTGAGTGTCAGAAATATATGCTGTCTAAACTGGTAAAGAGACTTTTGTATTCTCAAACATACTCCCACCTCAAACATATAGTTTGAGAACACTTTAAAAATCAGTCAAATTTAATATATATGATGTTTAAATAATATAACACATAGTCCGTCTACATGCTAGGGGTGTAATCAGGCAATTTAAATCAATGCATCCATTTACAAGGCAACAATTGAAGTGAATCTAGGCAACAATCTAATTGATTATAATTGATAATAAATAGATTGGTATTTTAAAAAAAGACAGAAACTGGTGTATAAAAAATCAAGTGCTTTTATATTAAAACCCATCATAGCCAATTCAGTATAGACAAATATTGAGTCTTTGACTTATGAATCAATATTGTATCATATCCTTGCAGATTCAGTAGTATCGTTAACTACAGACTCTTGTTAATGAGTAAAAATTGGCCAGGATGCCTGTGATTTATAAGTTCTGGTCATGTGACTTACTAATGATCAAGCACAAGTTAAACAGCAAGCCCGACAACATGTGATTCTAATCCCGGTTAAAACAATCTGTTTGTATTAATGTGCACATGTACAGTATGTAGGTAAATGTACTATGTGCTATGTATCATAAAGACTTACTGCAAAGTATCTAGCGTAAGAAAACTGGCCACTGGTCCTTAAAGTTTCTGCTAAAAACTGGCAATCGCATGTTACAGCAAACATCCATCTGTGTTATTCAACACACTGGACATACACGTGACATTACTGTCAGCAGTCATGTTATTTTGATTAATGTTTATTTGATCTCATTACTGAGATCAGAGTGTGTTTGTGTGTGTGTTTGTGTGCATATAGGACTGTGTGTCTGTTCATACCTTTAATCTCCACAGTGGATAGGTAGAATCGGTTTCTCGGTTGAAGAACCTGGTAGTTTTCGTTCCTGCACTCAGCAGATACTCTGCCGGCAGTCCCTGTGTTTGAGAAATGTACCGAATCTGGGGAAAAGTAGCAAAAAACAAGCATTTCGGGACGTGAGAGACTACTGAAAGTATACACAAAGTGTGCTCATCATCTAACAGAAAATGAATCAGTAAAGTTCACATGCCACGCTCTCATTGTACTATATTTCCAGCATAGCAGCATTATACGCTGAATAAACAGCATACGAAAGAATGCGATCGGCACCAGGTTTATTCCTTCCCCCTAAGTCTTTTTATAAACATCCTGAGAGCTGCAATTATGCAGAATGGCACCCATACACCTGCAAGGGGACTAAATGCAAAACGGCAGGCTGCAATATCCACAATAATCATCTCTCGCATGTTCAGCATCTTCCCCACCAATCAGTGTCTCTTATCCTGAGCCTGAACTCACGTCTGCACCTGAAACCTTGATCCCACTGTAGGTTTGCTTTTAACTTTGGGAATATGAAATCTCTGGTATTTCTTTTTTTTTTTTTGATGTGGAGGATTTTACTTCATTTGTTTTTATGAGTCCTTTCTGCTACAATTAAAATAATCATCAGTGCTTAATATGAGTGTTTACTCAACCTCGGATAGCACAGTTACTCATGGCTAAGCCACCCTAGTCTAGTCTAGACAAACATCACATAGCACGGATATGTCACCAAGTGACCAAAGTTGCCTCCAAAGGCATAGAAAGGAGGCAATGTGTTAAAATGGCAGGAGGCAAATCTAAGTGAGGTTCAGAGTTTGTTTATGACTGTTTTAATTTGCTTTGAGCTTGAACATTGGCCCTGGTGCCTTTCAAAGGAGCCAATTTTTTTTAAAGGAGGACCCCACACTAGCACTCAGGAACTGGACTAATTGGCCAGGTTGTGGCATCTGTCCAGCATTACAGCAAGGCCTGAGAGAGATGAAAGCCCCAGAGCATGCACACATACAGACACAAACATGCTGCACTTTAGGAAAGCTGTGAGAACAGCAACATAGCCAGAGGTTTGTTTTGTTTTCTCTCCCTGGAGCACAAACAGTAATTGAGAGATGTATTTTTTTATAGCCATTTGCAGAAAGACAGAGAGACAGAGAGAGAGAGAGAGAGAGAGAGAGAGAGAGAGAGAGAGAGAGAGAGAGAGAGAGAGAGAGAGAAAGAGAGAGACCTCGCTGCAGGGCCAAACTCGACAGCAGCTGCCAAACAGGAAATGCCATTTCTCACTCGCTCATAAACATTTCTAATGCATAATGTATTAATCTATTTTCAAATAACAACCTGTGTGTCCAAATACTCTACAAAGGAACAGAGAAACTTGTTGTGTTTTAGAATAAAACTTCAAAAGACAAGTGTAGTATTTGCGCAGATCTGTAGGTAAGGCAAAACCCTACAGGTAAAAACTTAAATGTCTTCTCTTAAACTGTAGTAATAAAACTCAACAGAAAAGGTTTAGTTCACTGTGTTTTCTCTGGACCACCTCATGATCCGAGCAATGCCCACGCGACGTAATAATGTTAAGTCATACATCCTGTATTTCCCTGAAACCTGCTTTACTGATATAATTAACTGAGATCTTTTTTTTCCCCCAAAGATTTTTTTTCCTTTACTTAGAACTAAACTTTCATAAATGTTTACATGTTCATTCCATCCCTGATTAGCAAAATTTACAAAAAAAACAACAACAAAACTTCAAGCAACTTTATTTCTCATGTAAAAAGCAAACACTCATTCAATCATTCCCTCACTCTGGCTTTTTGTCTCTACCAACCATTAAGCACCCATGTGTCATCACTCTGCAGGATCAATGCCTGATAATATTCTTACTTGATCGTACTCAGACGCTCCAGGGTAAAGTGGCCAGCCCAGGAAAAGCTCAGCGATGACGCAACCCAAGGACCACATGTCTATAGCCTCACAGAAGGGCAGGCCAAGGATGATCTCTGGAGCTCTGGAAGAGACACAAACACACAGCAGTAGAAGGTCAGTAGAGGACACAGAGAGCAGAGAACAGTCAACCACTTTATCAAGTTTTATTTCATTAGCAACAGCTCGTACATTCGAAGCTGAATCACTCGTGGTCTATTCGTTGCTAGGACATAATGCTGTGAGAATGATTTTCTCTGCTGGAAACCTATTTAATATATTTTGCTAATATTTACCTATTCACATTAGGATTAAGATTAAGAATCTACGTTAAGTTGCTTAAAATACTGTAAGTCCCTTGAGTGCATGCATAAGCTCGAACTTAGACTTAGTAAATGCTGCTAATTTTACTTATGTCCAAAGTAAAAAATTCCAACTCACACACACACACACACACACACACACACACACACACACACACACACACACACACACACACACACACACACACACACAGTGGTCTTAAATGCCATTTAAGTTGTCATCTAGCACTACATACATTATATATGAATGTAACAAGTATATAAGTATGTCATTGAAAAACCATACAAGTTGTGAAACCCATTAGATGACACTAGAACCATAAATCATTATTATGTAGTTTAAATTAGAAGCAAATGAAATCAACATATTCCAGGTGCTTTTAGGCAATCGACCTATTGGTGGCTTTCAGTAGATTCCATCCATTTTCTATACTGCTGATTCTACACAGCTTGCAGGAAACCTGGGGTCTATCCCACTTAACTCAGGGCAGAAGGCTGGGATCATCCTACAGTACACATTATTGGACTAAGGGAGAAAAGCCCTGATACAAAACAAGGTCATGCAAACTACACACAGGGCAGAAGCAGGAATCAAACCACAAGCCACAGAGATGCCAAACAAATGTGCTAACCACCAGGCCTCCATGCCTCTTTGGAGACTTTTAAGATTGAGATACTGTATGTATAAAAAAGAGAGGCGTTTCAGGGAAACATGGATTTGGAGTTTCCAAAATTTTATATAGAATAATTTATTTTATTTATTTTTAACCAGTATTCACCTATGAATTTTCAATGTTAGCTTAATATCAGGAAAATCCCCCACAAAATATTACTCTGGGCTGATAAATAAAACACACTTCACTTTCTGATATGATATAAGTATGATATAAGCAAATTTTGAATGTAGCACTACTGCTTAATCTTTCTGTGTGTATTTTGAATGCAAAATATCTGACGTAACTGAAATTCGAACATAGATATTGCTTTCAGGTGTTCATGAGGAGTGGAACATTTGAGTGCACTTCAGTGTAGGAAAATTGTGGAAACAGGACTGAAGACCAGGAGGTTGTATCAGTTTCTTTGACTAGAACCTGTTAATGTGGAACCGATTTAACAAACCTAAAACCGTAATCTGTTACCTAGGAAACACAAGACCTTTCACTTAACATGTACTTTGTATACATTATGCATTCATGATAAATGTTGGAAGCAGGTCATTAGAATAGATCTAGATGTTTTCACGTAAAATCGCATGAGCTTGGAAACATGATTTGGAAAACCTGTCAAGGGCACATGTTTCAAACCGAGGCGAATTTTTCCACCCAGCCGTATGATCTCTCTCCAGGGCACCGTGCTGGGAGGAAAGCCGGCACAAGAGTGTGTGAGCCTCTGTCCCACTAGGAGCAGCTGGGAATCCATCAATCAGCCCTGTTTCTCAGCAGATATACAGCACATAAAATATACAGGATGACTGTGTGCTTAGGACTACAGCTGAAGTCATTGTAAAGAGGACAGTGGAGGAACATATTGTTCTGAAAGAAGAAGTGAATAGTTTGGATGTGGATTTTGTCACCCGATCACAGTTGCACAGCTCCACCAAAGGACAAACACACAGTCTGGCTGTATGAAATATTCCAGGGCTTAATGCCACCACATATGCAAAAGTGTGGCCTTCTCTTCCATCTTCTCTGACTTTCACTCCATCGCTTGCCATCGCAACATGCAAAACAGGCCAGCAGCTGCTAATGCCGAGCTTCTGGTGAACGTGATCTCACACACACACACACACACACACACACACACACACACACACACACACACACACACACACACACACACACACACACACACACACATCTGCACAGTATTATCTCCCTCAGGGCCTTTGCCTAAAATGCAGAAATGATTAGTGACATGTTCACTTCTACACCCGAAGACTGCTGTTTCCTTATTCTCCCTCTGTTTTAGACACACACACACACACACACACACACACACACACACACACACACACACACACACACACACACACACACACACACACACACAGGACACGCGTCGGAGACTATTCTGTATATCTTAGAGTTTTATAACACATTTGCCTGGTGCTGCAGTGATGGTGTGATATAATTTATAACTTTTCCAATAGCTACAATTAAAGATGTACGTAATCCGTGGCCGTGTGATAAAGACTGAAATGAATTAATTTGATCGATATTAAAATCACAATTACTCATTTCATTTCTTTTCAATTTTATTGTGACTACAAAGGATCTGTGTCGTCTATGTAGGAATATTATTTTGCAATATACACATATTGTGGTTAAGAGATGGATGTGTGATTTAGCATGCAATCACACAGACACTTGTACAAGGAAATTATAACAAATGTTCCACTGCTCTACATTTTACTTGCTACAGCTGTGTTTCTGGTAAAAAGCATCATATGCAGACCACACCACAGCTGAAGAAAAAACACATGACCAGAATCAAGACAGAACAATGTCAAGGACCTCTGATCAAACTGTCAGCTGGACTTATCGTCCACTGTCTACATACACGGTGCTTTAAATGATTGCTGTCTTCCAGGCCCAAAACAGGGCCAAAAATCTGACCTGGAGATTTATATCACACTATTTCAGTAACACCATTTTTCTATTGCGGTTATCAGATTTGGGACTGAATCTCTGGTTTTACTGTATAAAGCAAATGTAATTAGAGGTGCAAGAGGTTTAAAATGACCTTTTATTAGGAAGAGAATAAATGGTACATTGATAGACTGTGATCCTTAAATACTTTACTGAAACTGTTAGAAAAATAATAGTTTAAGTTTAAATAAATAGTTTTCCAATCAGCCAACCAAGTGGAAGAACAGCAATGCATAAAACCATGTACCCCAAAAATCCTCAGTTTAAACATGATAATGGGGAACATTTTTAGTGATCTGAAACTCTTTGACCATGGCATGATAGAGTGGTGTCAGATGGTCTAGTTTGAGTATTTCAGTGTACTTCTGATCTCCTGGGAATTTCATGCCCAACAGTCTTCAGAGTTATATCGAATGTGGCGAAAAAATAAAAACATGCACTCTTTACAACCGGGGTGAGCAGAAAAACATCTCAGAACTCACATCATGTTGAACCTTGAAAGGGATGTGTTACAACAGCAGAAGACCACATGAGGTTCCACTTCTATCACCACAGATGTACAGGTTCAGTAAAGTTTACTGAAAAAGACTATTGGAAAAAGGCAATCAGGCGACATTTTTCCAATATTTTAGAGAGCAAGATTTTGAATAAAGCCCAGATAAAATAACATGGATGCAGTGAGTCTTATACCCATTTAAACCTGTCTTATACCTATTTATACCTGTCTTATACCTATTTATACCTGTCTTATACCTATTTATTACAGATTTCAAAAAGTCTATAGATTTTTGCTAAAGAAACTCCATCACTACCTTTAGCACATCTATCTCCTGACACAATTGCTATTCGGAGCTCTGACATCATGCTCTGTGGGCATGTCAGGATGCATCCATCACTGCTGACCTTCAGTACGGACAGTTACAGACTGTGCATAACACGGTGTTGTGCCGTGTGGACACACGACACGTGACTTTCCCATGCATTTCCTCTTGTATTGCCCTCAGAGCACTTAATCTACAAACGTGACCTCCATTCTGCCATTTCTCCTTTATTGATTGAGATAATACTGAATGTCTTCATGATGTACGTAAAGAGGCCTACGGCATAAATCACATGGTGCAGAGTGAGACAGAGATAAATCCACACGCCTAAACTGGTACACCTGCACCTCTACCTCTACTAAAGGACAGGCAGAAACATAGATAGATAGATAGATAGATAGATAGATAGATAGATAGATAGATAGATAGATAGATAGATAGATAGATAGATAGATAGATAGATAGATAGAGAGAGAGAGAGAGAGAGAGAGAGAGAGAGAAGATAAGATACATAGAGAGACAGGAGGAGAGAGAGCATGAGTGATAGACCTGGATGGTGTTGTGTCCACCAGCATCTCTCTCTCTCCCCTGAGATCAAGTTTAATATTTATGGCATCATGGCTGGGCAAGCTAAGGCCAAAGCTGCCTGTGTGCCTTTTTAATAAACAATGTGAGCAAGGTGATGCCAGAACATAAAGCGAGAGAGAGGTGTGTGTGGGGAATAAAAGAGAGAGGGACAGAGGACAAAAAGTGGAAAGCTAGAATGACAGACAGATGGTGGAAGGAAAAACGAGGTGAAAAGCAGAGTGAGGATGATGTGAAAGGGAAGGACGCAGAGACAGCTTAAGTCAGCTTATCCCAAAGCGAGAGCTAGGAGCTTGTCCACCGAGTCCTCCTGATGAAAGCTATTTAAATTTCTCTGAGCACAAGAGACGGGCTGTCTCTGCAAAGCACGTCCCGCAAACTTTTGTAAAGGAGCTCGGATATCCTCCCATTGTGGGCCGCTCTTTCATTTCAAGGTCTCGAGAGCATCTTCCTCTGTGTGCACTGAACGCAGAGGAAAATGCTGACGATGCTGTCACAGTCTCAGCTCCTTCCCTTCCGTCATTAGCATTCCCAGGACAGTGAGAGAGAGATGGAGCGAGAGAGGGAATGATGACCTCTTCACTAAGAGGGTTACTATATGCAATATTCAATACTATACACTAAATCACTGTATAAATTTGATGAATGCCTGTGTTAGTACATTCTTCGGAGAAAGTGTTAAATGATCTGATGGATTAGAAAACAGCCCTGAGGTGTCATACTGTGCCCAATACTGTAGATTCTGTAAATATTCAAACACAAAAGCCATATGTGTGCACACGCCCACACTCTAACCTTTATCCTCATCTCTCACTGCTTCTTTTTGTGTCAGTCGGGAAAAGGAGACGTCAGAGAGGCACAAGGCCATGCTCAGCCCATAGATCACACAGGCTTACATTAGCCCTGCTAACCAAACAAAGAGAGGCAGGCAAGTCGTCTCCACACCGTAATCACCTCTTCCTCTGCTACTCATTATTCCCCCACACAATCACTCCAGCCTTATCCATAATCCAGCTCATTTCCAACATTACACTACCACCCTGCTGCCCCACACCCCAGAGAGAGAGAGAGAGAGAGAGAGAGAGAGAGAGAGAGAGAGAGAGAGAGAGAGAGAGAGAAAGGACAGATAGATAGATAGATAGATAGATAGATAGATAGATAGATAGATAGATAGATAGATAGATAGATAGATAGATAGAGGGGACAGGCAAAACAGACAGACAAACAGATAGATAGAAAGATAGAGAGACAGTGAGAGACAGAGAGATAGGACACAGACAGACAGACAGACAGACAGACAGACAGACAGACAGACAGACAGACAGACAGACAGACAGACAGACAGACAGACAGACAGATAGATAGATAGATAGATAGATAGATAGATAGATAGATAGATAGATAGATAGATCTTGCATCTTCCATCATTAGCTGTGTTTGCCTGTTACTCAGTGCTGCTTATCTTATCTCTCTTGCTCCAAAGCTGCACTCTGTCTTTCCCTCTGACTCACCTCAGGAAGAGAGAGAGAGAGAGAGAGAGAGAGAGAGAGAGAGAGAGAGAGAGAGAGAGAGAGAGAGAGAGAGAGTGAGTGAGTGAGTGAGTGAGTGAGTGAGTGAGTGATAGAGAGATAGAGAGATAGAGAGATAGATAGAGGTGACAGGCAAAACAGACAGACAGACAGACAGACAGACAGACAGACAGATAGATAGATAGATAGATAGATAGATAGATAGATAGATAGATAGATAGATAGATAGATAGATAGATAGAGGCCAAACAAACAGACAGACAGACATATAGATAGATAAATAGAAAGATAGATGCAGACACAGAGACAGAAAGACAGGCAGGCAGAGAGGACTTTCCCTCTGTCTCACCTCGCTCTTCTCCTGCTCTTCACTAGAATGCAGCACTGAGGCCATGTGTTTTTCTGTTCCACCAGCATTACACACACTACCAGGATTTCCGAGCACAGATGGCTGTCATAACAGATCTGGCTTTAACCAAAGCACAACCATCCTGAGCAGGCCGCTGCACTGAGGCTACAATAATGGCCTTAGAGGTTTATCTGTGAGTGAAAGTCTGGAGCTGAGAGGCTGCTGTGCTGATGTCACACTGAGAGACAGACATACAGAAACACAGAGAGAAAGAGAGTGAGAGAGTGAGAGAGAGAGAGAGAGAGAGAGAGAGACAAAGAGCAAGAAGAAGGAAAGTGTCCCGGCTGTGAGACCCTCCTCTCTCTTCACTATGGCGCCCGTCTGCCAAGGAGCCTCCAGGGGGCTTTGTCAGCCCTGATTCTGCCACACACACACACACACACACACACACACACACACACACACACACACACACACACACACACACACACACACACACACACAGTCTCTCCCCTGCACTCTTGCTCCAACACCTTCTCAAGAAGTCTTTGCAATGTGGGTCGCATCAAGTGCTCTCTGCTTCGGGAAAGATCCGGAGACATAAAAAAACCCTGTCACTCACACTCCCACAGTCTGGACGCGAACGAAGACAGAGTTTAAATATTCCACCAGCAACATGGAGCTGAGGCCAGAAGCTATTTAAAGCTAGCCAACAATAACTAAAACCAACACTGAGTACCTTATTCTAGTAAGCTCACAAGTGGTTAAGTTAGCAAGAGGTGAGTTGAGTCATCAGTTATGAGTTATGTAATTTGAGCTCATTTACCTTGTGGTTAATGTTTACTTAAGTAGCTTTACTAGCTAACATTGCAAGTAATATTACTAGCTAACATTTAACATTTGTTTGCTTCAAATTACATTTCAGTTGGCTAATTTAAAAGCAGTCTTTAATGTTTAATATTTAATGTTATCTTAGTTTAACAAACTCTTAGTTTTATTTGGAAAGCTTTTTTAGCTTTTTTTTTAATTTTTTATAGCAATATTCTATCTAAAAGCTAGGACAGATGTACACAATATAGTCATATGTGTCCTAACTGAAATAGTTATGGGAAACAGTTCAGCAAGGATACATTACAGATTTTTCTCTCTGTTATTATCTGTGTGTAGCAGCAGCAGAATGGACAAGTGGAGAAAATAGGGAGTATATAGTATATAATAACTGTATTACTCAATGCAGTCTGATTTATAGAGCTGCTGCCCGGTGCTGGTATAAAGCTCATGGCTCAGCTCATTGCGTGTGTGTGTGTGTGTGATGCTGTGTATTGGATGTGCTAAAGCTGCAGACACCAGAGAGCCATGTGAAAGCCAACACTGATGAGGGCAGCACAGGGCTCTGGGGAAGCATGCTATCGTAACCCCCCACGTATGAACCATTCAATATTTTCTCCCATGTTTCTGCATCACAGACTGAGAATGGAGGCGCTCTCTCTACACCTGATAAATCTATAACACCGTCCCCCTCGGTCACACACATCCCTCACTCACCCTTGCCATCTTAAACAACCTTTCTCACTTTATCTCTTTTTTTTTTCTCACTTGCTTTCCTCCACCATAGTCAATAGCTCATGTATAGCCTTCTAGCTCGTACCTAAGTTTCTCAAGAGCCACCCTTCCCAACACAACTTCCCTGTACAGGTACTTCTATGATTAAAGAAAAATGTGAGAAGTCACAGCATGATGCATACATATATTGTCACCAAAAATATAACTGTAAGAACTAGACAGACCCAATAGTGCATAAAAGACAAAAAAAAATAGCATGCATAAGCAAATTTTTTTCATGAGTAATGTATTTGAGTTACATGTACAGGTGAACATCTGACATGTATTGTACATAGTGCATATCTACAGTATAAAAGCATATTCCCTTTCTGGAATTGTTTCCCTTTTCCAAAAGCACTAACAACTGGCCAACGGCAACCAAAGGCAAAAAATTGCAGCAGTCCGAGTTCCTGAACCAAGACAAACACAATTAAAGCCTGCTGCTCCCCATGAGCGCCTCTTAACTGTGCAGAGAATATGCACACGGCGCACACGCTCAGCTTTCGAACATTATCATTCCTCCCTCCCGCTGCTCATGCATTGGAAATAACGTGCAGTCCTTGCGCTCTTCTCCTGCATGCTGCCGAGAATGGGAACGGACTTCTTCATTAATAATCAGTCAAAATGACAGGTGATTAATTTAGCGCTGCATATGCACCCCACAGCCGTTCAAAGCTACAGGCATACTTAATCACCTCTCCAAAACAATGGCTCCACATTTTCCTCTCTGTCCACCAATTCTGCTCCTGGTTCTCTTTGCCTCCATTAAAGATAAGATGGCCACCTTAATCTAGCTCCTGTTGTCCTTCAAGGGTGAAAATATTATGAAAACATAGAATAGAAGAAAAAATTATGAAATATGCTGATGCTGCGACAGAAAATATTGATTAGTTTGGTGCTGGAGGTGCTGCAGAAATGTCAAATACAGATTGATGCACTGAAAGCAGGAGAGGGAACTGGCAGCTCAGCCAGAACTGGCCATAACCTCTAGGGTGGGTAAAGGTATAAGCAAATGTTAAAGACTCATTCTAGTATTATTTGCTCATTACTTCATAAGTCTCACAAATTCATTACTTATGAATTTGTTTTGAAAATAGTGAATTAATGCTTTATATTTTACATGTTTCAATGATGTAATTAAATGAATATTATTAATAAGATGCAAGTACAAGTAAAAGTCTTTTGCTCTGTCTAACCCACAAACAGCATTTTATGAGCACCATTATATTATACACTATGTAGTGAGCGTATATATTTAATATTCATTTGGGATTCTTCCTCACTGAATGTTGAAGAGGGATTCGAGTCTCTAATAAAATCTTTAATAAAAGAGATTACTGTTATTAAACCTAAACCTCCATGATAAAATGATGAGGTTTGCCCCTCATGATTTTAGGTGTGTGGCTGGATATGCTCATACATAGGAATGCTAAATCATTCAAGTAAATACAAATCTGATGCAGTTGTTAAGAGAAACAGACAGCCCAAACTGGGGAAAAAGAGAAAAGGAGAGAAGGAGCGGTGTGCTAATGAAGTGTAGTAGTGAGTAACCGCAGATACAGGGTCAGATTCAGTAAAGCTACAGATACATTATCATGACTATGTGCAGATGTCAAGGAGAGAGAGAGAGAGAGAGAGAGAGAGAGAGAGAGAGAGAGAGAGAGAGAGAGAGATGTATTAATGTGTGCGCAAACAATGCAACTGCACATGTGCCTAGTGGAGGAGAAAGCCCAAATGCACCCAGCCACTTCACCACCTAACACACGCACACACACACACACACACACACACACACACACACACACACACACACACACACACACACACACACACACACACACACACACACACACACACACACACACACCATGCCATGTTTGTATTTTTTTAAGTAAATATTATAACTGTTAGATATTATCATCCTTGGAAATGTGTTTCCTACCAGGATATAACACGATACACACAGACACACACATACAATCTACTGTACAAACACTTATACAAATGCATGGTGTTTACAGCAGACATGGTGGTTGGCTGCACAGGTGTCCTGCAGCACAACATTGGACACACCCTCTGTCTCTGTGATGTGTGTGTGTGGCAGATATGCAATATAACTGGCTTTTCCTCTCCCACACACTGCCAAGGATCTGCAAACACCTGAGCAGCACACATACACATTTATTAAGTAAACAAGTTTATATAAAAAGTGCAAAATAATGCCTCGTCTATCACCTCTGATAACACTGTAACACCACCTTGTGCACCTAAGGACACACAGACTTTATCTGACGCTCTGTGGGAAGTCAAACCATAAAAACAGTAATAAAGATGTTAGACGTGGATGTGTGTATTGTAATACTGTCGGCTGTGGCATTTGATGTGAGAGGCAATGCAATAGCTATTTTGAATATGTCTTTATGGCCTGAGGGAAGGGTAAGGGACTGAATGAGCAGACAATGACAAAGCCCAGCTGGGAAGGTGTCTCTCACTCTCTCTCTCTCTCTCTCTCTCTCTCTCTCTCTCTCTCTCTCTCTCTCTCACACACACACACACACACACACACACACACACACACACACATATACACACAAACTCACACTGTCTCTGTTGATGTAACTGGCTTCCTGTAACAGAAGTCATATCACCTGGACAGAGAGCACACGCAACTGCAAATATGTCCACATCACATTACACATAACGACACACAACATATATTTTGACATGACAGGCTTGCACTAATTACACAACAACACTTTCTGGCCTGAAATGAGCAATATACAGACAGTTAATGAATTATTTGTCAAGGGCAGTTGTGAGGAAATGAAAGACAGACATATTTCAGCAAAACAAAACAAAAAACACACACAGGTAGTATGAGCAATAGA